>NC_142786.1:18726648-18879981 GCF_988280905.1 Pimephales promelas | reverse complement strand
TATGATTAAAAATGTATATTTTTTTTGTACAATTACTCTTATCAATTGTTGGGGTCGTATAGACCCCGAAGCCCAGAAGTGTAATCAGGAAACAAAGACCATTTGAAGGTTAAAGACAAATATACCAAAATATCAAAATTGTCCAGTGGAAAAAAAACAAACATGTTTTTGACTGCCGTGTCTCGCCTTAATGTATCTAAATTAAAAAGACTTTAACATTCAGGTTTGTCTCAAGTTATTTTAATTAATAAACCACTTGTAAATTTATGTTCACGGTTCTTTTTTTTTTAAAATATAGGATTTGCATTAAATCTATAATCATTGAGTCGAATCAAGAATCGAATTGAGAGCTTGCATCCATCTGAATGGATACCCAGCCCAACTCCCAGCATATCTACACACACATACCCCTTTTCATATGACTACAGGGCTGAAAAACATTATAAACCAATCAAACCATTAGTGATATCAACTCGGGAGTGGTTTTTTAATGCATATTTGCACTTTTGGCCACAGTTAAAAAGTTAAAGGAGGTAAAGCCAGGCCAGGACTCGAGTCGAGGACCTGCCACAACAAATCACGGGCCAACGGGGAAGCTTTTTAAAGTCTTGTCTCTCTCAGCAATGCACTAACGCATGAGTAATGAACACTTAAGCAGCCGCCTGAAACCGGACCCCGGGCAAGAACATGGATGCTCTTTCACCTTCTTAAACCGCTTTATTTCCTTTCATCTCCATCTCTGAAAACAATACAGTCATGCTGACTCAGAGCGAAGACAAAGAGACGCATGCATAAATCACTAGCATCCTACTCTCCAGATAATTAGCTTTACTAACTACTTTGAATAAGACTCCTACTAAGACAGATTGCCTATGAGGACACATTTATGACAACATTAAGTGGTTTCAGACTAAAGAATGTGAGTGATGGTACAGAGTTCAACTTTGGTTTAAAAACCTCTGAATGTCTCGACGTAAACGTTTATATAATGCATTATAAAAGTATATTTTATGCATTTGTTTTGCCTTGTAATGCAACTTACAATGCATTGTATGGTCTCGTAAATAGAGTCCGTCTGACATTTTTCTTTTAAATGAGCTTTTTTTGTTGCTTTTATCAGTGACATTTTTGAAAATAAGGCATTTCAATAACTGCCTAATAACCTTTTCATTGCCATTGAAGTGAAATTACTGAACCCAAACATAGGAGCCTGATAAAAATGCTCATTTGAAAGAAAAATGTCAGGTTTTTTGCAATTTTTCACTATTCACTGAGTGAACACATCTTTAGAAATGCATTAAAACACACGGCAAACAACCAGAAGCAACAAAGATTCTGTAAATATTAGAACGCATTTTAAATTTGGTTCCAATTATTTATATATATATATATATATATATATATATATATATAAAAGTACTTTGCCAGTCATAATGTCTGTCACTTTGACAAAAACGGTTTCCGGGTCAAGCTCTGATAGCAAATGGACTGTAGTATGGCAGTCGGATGCAATCCTCAAGCTATGAGACAATTTTGGACTATTGCATCATGCTTTTGAGCTGCAATGACAGTATGTGTCTTTACTGTAATTGTGCGAGCAAGGAGAGAGAGATACAGCATCTGAAGTCCCATGGGTGGAAGAGCGAGACTCTTATTCCAGCCGGCCTCTAAACAGCCTGTCATTACATACAGCAACAGACATAACAGCAGAAAGGAATCAACATGCAGTGTCTTGTGCTTTCACAGAGAGAGAGGACCTCACAGAGACCAAATCTTGACATTTTTCCAACCATTCAGATACTTTAATGGACACGCACTGAGAGAATGATAATTAACCATCTCGCTCGACAGCACTTTACAGTTCGCAGGAGGTGAAGAAATTCATTTCTGACGCACTTACGTGCGCCTTAAAGTTATAGATCACACGAAACTATAACTTCTGTCGTTTACTCGTTGATCGAAATCTTTATGGAGGACTAAAGTCGAAGAAATTGACAGCAGAATGTTTAACTGGCTCTTTTCCATATTATGAAAGTCAATGGTGACCACAGCGGTCACTAAATAAGGATTTAATTTAGTCCGTTTCTAACATGAATCTATCAGAAGACTTGAGTCATATGAACTGCTTATAGACCATTTTGCAAGATGTAAACAACACTGGTCCAGAAACACTTCCTGTTTCAGTTTGTAACTGTTTTCTTTATTTCACATGTAAAGAAAACATCTAAAAGATGTTTGTTTAACCCTTTGATTCAGTTTTATATGTTCTGTTGGTTGTATTTTATCCCAGCTTTTCTGTAGTGTTAAAAAACTGAAACAGGAAGTGCTTCTGGACCAGTGTTGTTTACATCTTGCAAAATGGTCTATATCATATTTTTTAGGGATGCACAATAAATCGACCACCACATCGGTATCGGCCGATATTTGTTCATTTTGAATATTTATCGGGCCGATAAGAAAATTTGGTCGGTATATTAAAGCTAAGAAATAATGGATTATGTCCTTCAGCTGAGACACTTCAGATGCACAGTGTTCGTCATGATGGTTTTGAATTGCTTGAAATACGACTGGTTCAATATGTGCAGCGCAAAATCTGTCATGTCGGCTACATAAAATTATAATGAGAATGTCATAATTGTGTGCGTGGGACATGGATTTTAAATGTTGAGACTTTTGTAATCAGACTAAAAAAAAGTATATTAATATATCAGATTTTATCGGCTTTCAAATTATCAAATTATCGGTTATCGGTCAAATTTTACATATTGGAGTATCCCTAATATTTTTGTTGCACTTTTTGTGAGATGGTCTCCATGCACTTTCATTGTATGGAAACGTGAACATTAGCATAGTAATCTAGTAATGGGAGAAACAAAGCTTTTCGAAACTTTGAATCAAATGTTTGAAACGAGTCACGCTGGTCAGAACAGTGTAAATACAAAGAAAACTCAGCCTGACCATGCATAAAACCCCTTTTATGAATACATTATTGAAGGTGTAAACTATTAAATGCAATTAACGAATCTAATGCCACTAAATATGATAACATTTTATTTATCTATAGGGCTTGTTTTGGTTGTTTTATGCTGATCTTGGTTAATCAGACCTATAACTCTTCCTTTTTATGATACAAAATTGCCATTAAATGACTACAAATGTATTAAAAAAAAGTGTAAAAAGCATATATAGACACTGGTTCATGGAACCATTGAAAATTATAAAACAATTATGACGCAACAAAGCCTCATTTATTGAAATCACATGAATTTGGCAGATTCGACTTCCTGGCTTGAAACAAATGATCTGCAAACAAATGAGCTTCACGAAGCAGGTGTTGAGAGTGAACATTACTCAAACTGACTCCTTTTGTGTTAAACTGAAGAAAGTAAGTCATAATGGTTTGGAACAATGTGACGGTGAGTAAAAGAACAAATCCTCATGTGTGGTTGAACTGTACCTTTAAGTAATTCGAAAAAAAAAACATTCAGTATGCCAGCCTTGAATTTTCGCTCTACATCAAAAGAGCCTGAATCTTTCTCAATCCACATGAGCTTTCCAAAGAGATCAGTTTAAACCTGCTGCAAAATGAGTGAAAACAATGAAAAGCTTTAATAATAGCCTACATTATTTATTAGTCAAGCTTTAAACATCCTAGGAAACGGTTTATCGGCGAACAGGGAATCCATTATGGAGTCACCCACACGTTTTGACTCACTCATTTTTCTCTCTTTTCATCTTGAGGAAAAACATCTCTCCGTACTTGACCGGGTTCAAGTCTCACGCATTGGGCGTGAGACACGCAATTCAACCAGTTCACACACTCACACCGTGCATCACCGTGGTAACCAACTCGGCCACCATACGTTCGTTACTAGGCAACATAGATGCGCGGACACACGGAAGTTGACGGAACATTCTCGGCCACCGTGCGTTCGTTACTAGGCAACACAGACGCGCAAAAACATGGAAGTTGACGGAACATTCTCGGCCGCCATACGTTTGTTACTAGGCAACAGACGGGTGGACACACAGAAGTTGACGGAACATTCTCGGCCACCGTACGTTCGTAACTAGGCAACATAGACGCGCGGACGCACGGAAGTTGACGGAACATTCTTGTCCACCGTACGTTCGTTACTAGGCAACAGACGCGCGAACACACTGAAGTTGACAGAACATTCTCGGCCAGATTGCGTTCGTTACAAGGCAACATAGACGTGTGAACACACGGAAGTTGGCAAAACATTCTCGGCCACCATACATTCGTTACTAGGCATCCAACAACATCATGTGAACACACAGAAGTTGACAGAACATTCTCGCCACTGCACGTTCGTTACTAGGCAAGATAGACGCGCAAACACAGAAGTTGACGGAACATTCTTGGCCACCGTACATTCGTTAATAGGCAACATAGACACGCAAACACACGGAAGTTGACGGAACATTCTCGGCCAGATTGCGTTCGTTACTAGGCAACATAGACGCGTGAACACACGGAAGTTGGTGGAACATTCTCAGCCACCGTACGTCCAGTACTAGGCAACCAACAACATTGTGTGAACACACGGAATTTGACAGAACATTCTCGGCCACCGTCCGAATTTCTTTTTTATTTTAAATTATATATTATACTGTATTAATAGTCTTTCTAGTTACATTTAGGCTACATGACAAAAAAAATTCATAAGCTGGTGTGTACACGTACACACACACACACACACAAACACTTAGAATACTATAATATGTTCATTTGTTCACAATGTCCCAACACACAATAAATCATTATACCATTTCAGCTCAAAATGCAAACATTTGTTTTTCAAACTTTTTGGAGCAATTTGTTATAATTTTTATATATTTGTCATTTTTATATATAACATTAAAGAGTATATTTGATGTGATGATGCTCTGTGATTAATCAGATTTACCAATTTTTATAATTTCAATTTGCGCTGGTTAATTATGAACAATGGGTGAAATTGAGGGGCGGGGCTCCATTAGGGCTCCTTCCCTAACACTGTTTGTGATTAGATGTGTGACATTGTGTTGTGACAGAAGTGTCCCAGTGGGGTTGTTTACATGTGTGGCGTTCACATTGATATTCGAGGCATGTTCAGAAGAGGCTTTCGGACCGTTCTCACGACCTCTCCTCCTCCTCAGACCATTAATTCACTCAACTAGCTCTAATCAACTGTGTTTGTTTGCATCACAGGAAACTGTGCATGAATGTTGCCAAAGCTGAATGCATAAAGGCAAATAAACAAGCAGGTGGATGATGATAAATTTGCTTACCTTTGTCAATGAACCGCAACATGGAGAAGGGCATGCAGGGAAGAGAGAGATAAAGAGAGAGAACATTAGTGGCATGTCAAAAATGGAGGCCCAGTTTCAGATTTTATAAACTATAAGACATAGGCTATAGAGAAGTTGAAAGTCAACATAAAAGACATTTGCAACCGATTTTACTTCTGTAAAGTGACTGAAATGCATCCCAATGGTAATTCATTTAACCTATTTTAACAATTAGACTTTAAATTAGAACAAAGACTCTTTGCAAGATATTACAAATTCAACAGAAGCCTAAAACTAAAACAAAAGCTGTTTGTAGCAATACATCGACATTAAAACTGATAAATGTATTTTCATATTATAAAACCGATATGGTTTTGCTTAAATAATTAGTAAAAACTAAAAAATCTAGTTTTGAATGCGACATGAACTTAGGCATTACAACAATATAATCTTCAGTTCAGTATAAAAACACAGCCTACTTTACACATCTATCAGTGCGACAGTAAATCACCTTTAGAAAGTACTTAACGTTTCAAATAATGACGGTATCAAATTAGTAGGTGACAATTAACTGTAAAAAAATAAATAAAAAATTTGTCATTGAATCATTCAATCAAAAGATTTAAAAATGTTTATTAATCCAGAAATGAAACAAGTCTATACGATTGAGTCATTGAATCAGTCATTTAACTGATTTGTTCCAAAAAGCAGATTCATCCAGAAATTAAACTGGTCTATACGAGTGAGTCATTGAATCAATCATTTAACTGATTTGTTCAAAAATGCAGATTAATCCAGTAATGAATCATGAGTCATTGAATCGTTCATTTAACTGATTTGTTCAAAAATGCTGATTAATCTAGTAATGAAAAAAGTCTATATGAGTGAGTCATTGAATCATTAATTTAACTGATTTGTTCAAAAATGTTGATTAATCCATTAATGAAACAAGTCTATACGATTGAGTCATTGAATCAGTCATTTAACTGATTTGTTCCAAAAAGCAGATTCATCCAGAAATTAAACTGGTCTATACGAGTGAGTCATTGAATCAATCATTTAACTGATTTGTTCAAAAATGCAGATTAATCCAGTAATGAATCATGAGTCATTGAATCGCTCATTTAACTGATTTGTTCAAAAATGCTCATTAATCCAGTAATGAAACAAGTCTATATGAGTGAGTCTTTGAATCATTCATTTAACTGATTTGGTCAAAAATGCAGATTAATCCAGTAAGGAAACATGAGTTATTGAATCAGTCATTTAACTGATTTGTTCAAAAATGTTGATTAATCCACTAATGAAACAAGTCTATACAAGTGAGTCATTGAATCATTCATTTAACTGATTTGTTCAAAAATGCCGATTCATCCAGTAATGAAACAAGAGAAGTCTATCTGAGTGAGTCATTGAATCATTCATAAAAAATCTGATTAAATATGCTGCAACAATTAACATAGTAGCAGAACAGAGTAAATGAAAGTAGCAATTAACATCTGCAGAACAGAGTAAATGAAATGTTATTTTGTTTAGTTGTTTATTCAGAATCAGAGAATTGTAATCTCCATTTTAAACAAAAAAAAAATGTGATTCTCAATGTTTTCCAGAATTGTGCAGCTCTAAAACTACCATTTTGAAACGTTCCCATCTAACCAAATCTACAGCAGGACAGAGACAGACCTCGGGAATACAGGGACGTTCATTAGACAGGCACGACTGGCCACGGTGGTCTGGGGTTTAACCCTGGTAAATCCCCCACTAAACCCCTCAAGTACCAGGCACCGAAATTTCCTGCCGACAAGAGTCAAATATAGAGCCGACAGCAATGAATGCATGGACAGAGAGACAGTGAGCGAGAGTGTGGGTGTAAGCCAGATTGAACTTATTTTTAAAGATGGCGAGGAACAAAGAAAGATGGAACAGGAAAACTAGGGTGGATGATGGATGACGTGAACGAAAGAGAGAGACACACTGAAACTGGACGAGCCAGTGAGTGTATGAGACACCATGATGAGTGACTGTTGCTCCTCATAGAAACATAACATGGCACATACATATCTTAGTCTCTACATTAGCAGTCTATCATCCGCTATACAGACATTTGACTCGCCTGTGCTCATTTCCACCGGTTACGGCCTAGAACTGGCCAGTTAGCTCGTTTACACCTGGTGTTACGATGCGTTTTGGTCGATCGTATCACGAGACGACGAGATACACTCATGTTTACATCTGGTGTTTTATGCCCCGTTTACACGAAGGGAAGACGCAAATGTTTCCCTGCGGTTTGGCCTCTCATTTACACAAAAACCCAATTTTTATCACAGAAACGATTATTTCTAAAAACTCCGGCCAAAGTGGAGATTTCTGATAACGCCGGTTATGTGTTTACTCTACGAAAGCAATCCGGTTAAATGTGTTTTTGACTACATCTAGAAGAGTTCAAAAGTGGAAAAGGTTTGCACCCGACGACCAAATCAACCTTAGGCACGAAGAGACTAGGACGCACTGATATTAAAGTCACTATGAAATCAAAATTGATTGACAAGGGCGGTACAACCTGTCACTCACATCAGATCCACCAATAGCAAACCACAACCATCCAATTAATTCCTCACAGACAAAATGAAGCCCCGCCCACTTTTGTTCTTGTTGTCGAAGCTATACATCACAATAGTGAAGAAAAGACATGTCTTTTCATTCATGCCAACTTTAAAATTACTGTACTGTATTGTTTTACTTATAACACTTGAAATAAAATCACTTTTAAGTGAGTTTAGGTATTTAAAAATGTACATTATGAAAAATGGACATTCATTTTGAGGTTTGCTACAATTAAAAAGTGTTATTAAATGATTTAAAATTGCTGTAAAATATGCTGATATTATTAACATGCAAAATAAACTTTATGGTACCGATACATCATGCATGCACTGTCTAACTGATATGAGATGCGATGCGAACATTTTAACAATACTGTATGTCCAGCCAATCAGATTTGGATGGGCAATTTCAACTAGTTTTTGTGTGTAATATGCATCAGACTGCCAGTTTCATATGTGAGAGCCAGTCCATAACATGTATGCTTCTGGTCTGCATGCTGTAAACCCAAATATCTGAAGGGATCAATGTAAGCCGGCAGTAAGAAGACTGACAGCGCATTCCAAAAGACTGCAAATAGCCTGGAGTAAACCCGAGTTTGAACCTGCAGTCCGCAAGACCTTTCGCCGGTTTGGCGAAGCACAAATTTAGCCGGACACCTTTGATTTAAGAGCTCTCGCCTAAATGAAAAGGGTCCATAAAAGAGTGACACTTTAACATTGGCTGTGTTTGCAATGGAAGAATAGTTTAATGCTAACCATGCATATCACAATCCTGACAAATTTTGTTGTTTGGTTTTTTTTTCAATGCAAATATGGCTAATATACAGGTGAAACTCAAATTCGAATATCATGCAAAAGTTCATTTATTTCAATAATTCAACTTAAAAGGTGAACTAATACATAGACTCATTACATGCAAAGTGAGATATTTCAAGCCATTATTTGTTATAATTTTGATGATAATGGATTACAGCTTATGAAAACCCAAAATATCCCACTTTGCATGTAATGAGTCTATATGTAAGTTTCACCTTTTAATTTGAATTACTGAAATTAACTTTTGCACTATATTCGAATTTCGAGTTTCACCTATAGATTATGGGAACTCATACAGTAAAATATGAGAAATACTGTTGTGTGCAATTGAGAAACTAAACATAGGTTCACAAAGACTCCATGGAGATGTTCGCTAAGCTTTTGGACTAGTCTGGAACTGGATATGGACCGAAGCAGTTAAACGTGACCGTCAAACCAGACATTCTGCTGTCCTGCTCTTTGAAGGTTTACTTGTATCAGCTGGTTTTGCAATTAAACAAAAATGTCCCAAAAACAGAGAATGTGCGACTTGAGGGGATTCGTGTCTGAGGTTTTGACTAGGTTGTTAGCCAATCCTCGGCTTGCTGACCATCAAAGCACAAAGCGGGATCTGTGTGAAGACAGAACTGGGAAAAGCCTCGGCTGGGCAGAACGGCTTCATGGAGAGGGAATGGTTTCATGCGAAGATCTATATATCTGCTCCTAAAAGCTGGAGCTCAAAATAGGGCTGCTGTCATGATGCAAGCAGTCCGGCACATCTTCCAGACACATAAACATAATACAAAATTTTTAATTATTTTTAGAAAAAATAATTAAATAATATTCATAATTAAAATAAATTATTTATTGTTTTGTGTTGTTGATTACACGCAAGAATTTGATAGCATGAATGAAAAGAGAGTTTAGTCAATTATACCGTCTCTCAAAAAGATTTTGTTTTCATCAAACCATCATCAAAATATAGCAAGTACGCCTTATGGATCTGCTGAACTGGAAAATATCCAGATTTTTTAAAAATAAATAACATTATGACAAAGGTGAGAAGCGACAATCAGTTTTTTAAACTTTGCATTTAAAAATATAACTAAGCTCTATACACTGAAAACGTGGTGTTGGATCAGACGACGGTTTTAAATAGGTCATATGCCTTTTTACAAAGTGTTGATGTTTTCCTGCTTGAATGTTGATTATTTTCCTCACATTCTCCATTGTTGCGGCTCCTCTCTTCCCAGTCTGTCAGTAACGCTCTGTTTACTTCCTGTCTCTATAGCCCCTTTTCCACCAAAGCATTTTGAGAGCCTGTTCGGAGCCGGTGCCTGCTCGCGAACCAGTTCTTTGTGTTTTGATAGCCAAAGAACCGGTTCGCGGCGGGGAAAACTGGTTCCAAAGCGGACCCCACACTTTGCTGGACTAGAACCGTTCTTTTAGCACGTCATGCTTACGCCGGGGGCTGGGGCGAGTTTAGATGTGTTCTAAGCATATTTTCTGACCATCGCAAAGCCAGGAGAAACTGCAGAAACACGGCACGCAAGCGTTATTATTTTATTTATTTTTTTATTATTTGAAACATAAGCAAAGAAGAAAACAGTCACGATATAGAACAAATAAATGGAAAGAAAAATGACAAGACAGGGGTACATAACTTATCAGAAAAAAATTTAATATTAAACGAAAAGACATATTTCAATTGTTTTTTAAATTTTCTTAGTACACGAGTTAGAGATAATCCCAAAGCAATGTTGTACTTGCAAGCGTTTCTAGCGACGTACACAGTGACGTAACAACGTCGTTCCCTGGGCGCTCTAGTCAGTGGAAAAACAAACAGGTTCTGAACAGGTTCGCAAGTTGAACCAACTCCGAACCAACTTTGAACCAGCACCAGTTCCAAACCAGTTCTGTTTTCGGTGGAAAAGGGGTATATGAAGCCCCTCCTTTTGAAAGCACACTGTGCTCTGATTGGTCGGCAGGAGCAGTATGTTGTGATTGGTCGAGTGTGTTTGTGAAATGTCCCGCCCCATCCCATAACCACCAGTTTAACACACTACTAACTAACTCAACCAGGCCCCGCCCCTTTATTCTGCATATTAAGTATTATAATGAGGAATATTGTGTCGTGTTCGTTCCGGGAAGAAACTCAAGAAACTCAACTCATTATGCCGTAATTCCTCAAATAAAATGCAGGGCCTTTATTTACCTAAACTGCAGAAAGTACCAGGCTTTTATTTGAAGCAGGCTTTTATTAGAGGCAGGCCTTTATTTAAAAAAAATAAATAAATAAATAATAATAATCAAATTTCCCTCTGGGTTCCATGCTTCTCGAGACAATTTTGTTTTCAATAAAGTTGTTATAAAGACAGTTTTACTAGCAGCACTAAATTATATCTGTGGTACAACTATTACTACCATCCACTGGCTGTACGTTACGATGAACTTGAATGCACATTAGCCTAGGGGATGTTTACACCTGGACACTTCTTGAGTTCTCAGATCGGAAAGCTATCAGATTTAATCAAAACAATTCTGCTCACAAATGCATTTTCGCAAAACGGATATAAATCGCGCTATTTGCAGAGTTAATGGAGTTCAGGTCACCGAAAGCAGATATGAGCTGCTGCATTTGATATCAGGTCAGTTCATTTCAAACTCAAAAAACCGCAATAAGAGAGAGCTGCAACAGCCCTGGTAAGATCATTTAGTTTCTTTACTTTTAATGATGAGGATTTGCAATAGTTTGCACGTTGGCTTAATGAATAGATGTTCAGCTGCCATGATGCGTGTTGCAACATGCTATAACATTACATAGCCTATAACACGCTCTCACACTATTTCTTAGAGTTTTTGGGAAGAGTAAAATTTAGATACGTGGTTCCAACAATCAGATGCATTTGATATACACTTGTGCAGTTTTGTCTGGAATATTGTCTCAGATCTGGTTTGAGCGATTGGATTTAAATCGTCTCGAATGCGCTTCGGATGGCATTTATACCTGGTATTTTCACGATCGGATAGCTATCAGATCACAGAACACGCATGAAGTGTACAGGTGTAACATCTTTTCAATGAAAGGCATTCAAGCCCCCCGGGCTTAATTTGAGACCGGCCTTTATTTGTCTGCGTTGATCACACAACCGGCCACTATCAGAGGCCCGGCGTTTTTTTGAATACCAGTTTTTATTTGCGGAATTATGGTATGTCCTCTTTAAAATCAAGCCTTAAACCCAAAAGATTTAAAACTCGAGTCCTCAAACAAGCAGGACTCTCCTCGGCCTGGCGAGGCACTTTTCATTACATGCATTCTCCGAGAGCTGAAGACCAACGCTAGACCTTGTCCTAAGTCATCTCACCGAAGTCAACCCTCAAATCTCCTAACATAAACGTTTCCATCTTAGAGTCTCATTTGAATGCTCAGGAACAGCATGCACACAGCAGTGTGTGTGTGTATCAGCGGATGTTGGCCTGTGTCGAGCCGAACTCATCTGCGTAAACTCAGAAGCCACAGTATCCGCTGGGGAAAGCACTGTAGCCACAGAAGATGAAGAAGAGAGGGGAAATCGCGCTTTCACACGCGTCCTTCCTTCGTCTCTCTCACACACACACACACATACGTTTCACCCGACCACAGATTGATGGTAATTGATGAACCTGACAGCTGGCCAGTGTCATGCTCTGAGGAGCTGCTAAAAGCTTGGGTGGGGGATCCAGGAGCACTCAAACACTGAGCAATTGTGTTAAGTGTGTGTGTGTGTGGGTTTGCGTATAGAAGGTCTGTGTGTTAAAGCTGCAGTTGGCAAGTCTGGCAGATTGAGTGGACTTAGGCAAAATTTTGAATGTTAACAACTCTCATGCCCCTCCCCCACTATCAACGAATACCCTCCCACAGAGTTCGTGCTCGAGTGTGTGTGCACCATAGACAGTAAAATAAATGGACACAGCGACCCCGTTGATTTCAACGGAGAGAGCTGAAGCTCAACATGGGCACTCACTTCCTGATAGCCAAGCGTTCTGCGCAGGCTCAAACTGAGCTTGACGACGTAGATGTCACGTGAGCAAATTGACTGACAGTTGTAAATCTTTTAGTAGCTGTGCCAAGACAAATTTTAATCGTGCACAGAGATGGCGAAGCACGACCTGGAGCAACTTTTGGTAAGTATTCTGATTAGTTATTTTGTAATTTTGCTTCTATTTATGCCATGGGGAGACTTAAAACGGTAAAAGATTGTCTATATGGTAACTTCTCTACTGTGCGACGGACAGTCGAGTGGTTATGACGCAATTTTTAGCCTATTTTTATATAGGGCCATAACGTAACATACAAAGTAATGGAGCCTTTTATACATTGTCGTGTTTTTTAGAAATAAATAATGGACAAATGGAGTCTTTGGATGCCTCAGATGTAAAGTTATTCACTGTCAAAGTGACACCTAAATGAATGGGAGTCAATGGGATGCTAACAGCAGGTGATGGCCCGCTACAATGGCGGCCCCGGAGGCAGCTTCAACTTCCGGTTGATGGATTACCCGCTTGGTGTGCACCAGGTTATCTGTGAACGCGCCCATCTCATCAGCATCCATCAACACCATGGATTATAAGGTATGTTGCCCTGGCTAATCTACCGATATATTGCAATTGCTAACGTCATTTATACTCTAAACGAGCTCGCTTGATTTGTTAGTGTTCCGCCATCACTCTTCCTTACTGCGCAAACTTCAGGCGTGTGCATGTGATTGTAATGTGCGCGAGGGGTGGCGTGTGCCCGATCTGTGATTGACAGTCAGATCTCACACCCCCCTGCGCTGATTGGACCCGATAATCCGGGAGCGCTGGATTTTTGCAAAACAAATAACACGCTCCAGGTGGAGTTAGAAGCTCGGGTTTTTTTCTAAACCACTTTATTTATGTTGTTCTGTCGGATTATAGTGTCGATTTCACTGAATATGATCAAAAAAATGTTGTCGACGGCAGATTTAAGAGCGTCTGTGTGTTTGTGTTAAGAGTGTCTGTGAGTGTGTGTGTTAAGAGTGTTTGTGTGTTAAGCGTCTGTCTGTCAAGAGTGTCTGTGGGTTTCGGGTTCGTGTTAGTGTTAGGGGACAGAATACATAGTTTGTACAGTATAAAAACCATTAGCTCTTTGTGCGTGTGTGCGTGTGTGTGTGTGTGTGTTGGACGAGTCTCTCAGGCGACAGTAGGATGGGACAGCTGTACGACTCTGGAAACCCCTGGAGGGTAAAGAGACTCGTACAGAATGTTTTTTTTCCCTCAACCTTTTTCAAAACCACATAAACCACATCAACCTTTTAACATTCACACACACATGTGGCACAGCATATCTACAGTCACATATCCTGCTGAATAAAATTAAGCATTTTACATAGTTTTTGAGCATCAAATCATAATGTTAGAGTGATTTCTGGAGGATCATGTGACACTGAAGATTTTGATGATCACAGGAATAAATTACACTTTACTATATATTCACACAGAAAACAGCTGATTTACTATTTTTACTGTATTTTAGATCAAATAAATGCAGCTTTGGTGAGCAGAAGAGCTTTTTTTTTTAAATTCAGAATTAATCGCCCCTAAAGTTTTGAATAGTAGCGCATTTAATAAAACAGAAATTGGTGTTGAAAATTATATCGCAAACATATGCACAAAACATATAATTAAAAATATTTAAATACCGGTAATTGAGGATTTAATTTTCATGGTTTTTACTGTAAACCATTAATTGTTATTGCAAAAGAAAAAAGAATAGAAAAAAATATAATGTATAAAAGGAACAAACTAAAAGTAAAACTGCACCATGGCAGATTTCTGCCTTCTCTCGTATCTTAAACATTATTTTTCTCATTCTCACTCACACACACTCTTTCTCTCTCACGCTCTCTCACACATTCTCTCTCTCCCTAATTTGCTCAGGGTAAAAATGAAGACAGATGAAGCTAGTCTTGCCAGGCAAAGCCAAGTTGCAGTGGAAATTGTGTTTGCTCAAATACAATTACGAACACCTTACACACATGCACAAATATTTTTCAAAGTCAGAAAAATTATTGTGTGCATGCGTCATGTGTCGTCTGTTTTTCAAAGCGCTTCACTCGCTCATATTTCTATTTTAGGACGTTTCACCAGGAAACCACCAATACACTGACTGCACAAACACTCTCCCTTTTACTTCACCATCGTCTAATACAAACTCATTTTCTGACACACACACACACACGACTGTCTCTCTGAGGATTCCGGGCTGTTTGTGCGGGAGAAACACGCGCCTGTAATTAATCACGGTAGATGTTTATGAGAGAGGAGTGGTGTGTTTCTACAGCACTGCACTGACAAGCTTCATTACCACCAGCTAAAGCATCCCACGTTAATGACACACACACACAGGTCTCCATATTGTGTGCTGCATCACCTATATATGAACATGTGTTCACACATTAAGGACACATGTTATGAACACATTCAAAATATTAAAACGCATGGATACACACGCCATGGCTGCACAATGTAATGAAATTCACAACACATTGTGATCGTTTAGCCGCTTGCAGTTCAGACGAATCATTTCCCTTCCTAGTGAGTGACCTTAGAGCAACTGGACCATCGCCAACTAAACCAGTCCGATCTGTGAACAAAAGAGTCACTGAAAAGATTCGACTCACTCATTCATGAATGTTTCTTCTCTTATGAAAACGCCAGGAAGATATTTCCAATGAATAATGATGACTTTGCTTCTCACCCGACATTATTGTCTATCTAGACCCCTTTTGCGCCAACGTCACAGTTACGTCACAGCGTAAACTGGAGGCAAAACAAAGTGAAAACTGGAGGCGGCCAATACAAACCAGCACAGTTTAGGCTACATATTAAGGAGCTTAAATTATTGTTACCATTATTAAATGTCATCTTGTTGTGTTATGTGCAAGAACTGATGAAAAATAAATATGCTGTATCTGGATTTTATTTCTAGAAAATATTCACATGATTAAAATCGCACCGTAATGTCACTCTTTACATTGTCGTCGTCTCGGCGCTGGCTCGGCAGAACTGTGAATCGTACACACAAGTCTTGTACAGGACCATATAGTTATAGGCAATCTAAAGATTTATATGCCCTCAGTTTCTCTTTACGTTCGGTTTCTCTATAAGGTAAGTGTAGAGGTAACGTAACGTTAATTCTGTCAGATCGTCCATGCCTTGAGTGAGCGTGTAGGCGGCTACGGGTCGGCCAATCTAGTTCGGTCCGTTAAAAATAACTTTTGGAAATAACAATCGTGGTCCTGGACACTGAGTGACCTAACACATTAAGATAAAATCGGGTTTTCTCCAGTCATTGTAAAAAAACAAGCTAACAATAGTTGCTAACTAGCCTAGCGGTGCCTCCACCTAAGCTCCGCCCACATAAAAACATCACCATGTTTACCAACTGAAATGGGGTAAATAGAACTCTACAGTTCAGGACTCAGTTTTAAAGAGTAACTAAACACTTAACCAACTTTTTTTAGTTAATGATCAGTAAGAATGGATCTTTATTAATACCAGTCATTGATTCGAGTAACTTTTTTGACATTTGTTTATAAAGTGTTCTATTTCTACAATATATGTAGAATATAATATGGCTACTGCAGTTGAATTTCCTATTGGATTTTAGCGGTTCTTCGTGACGTACGCAGCTTTCAGCTCACCACGCGAGCTACGCCCTTGGCAAAATAAAAACCATCTTGTGTCGTCAAAACCACTGTAGGGAGTCAGGAAATGGAATTGTGAGTATTGAAAACGATCAGGAGGATAGAGTGTTTTAGCATCTATTCCGTCCCCTCTATCTCCGCTGGGGTCTGCCCACTTTTTCAGCATTTTCAAATATTGCCAGTGGGTGGAGTCGGGCTCTGACCAGGGGTTTAGTTATCCTTTAAAGAACACTTTATGCCAAAATGATGTCTTAAATGATTGCACAACAATTTCATGTTTGAGGCCCCGTCCACACTACTGCGTTTTCGTTTAAAAACGGAGAATTAAAACGAATACGATCTCCGTCCACACCAGCGTTTTGTCTGCGTATTAGAATTGATCTCCGTCCACATTAAAACGACTGAAAACGCAGATCACGTGACCATTCACCATTCACCAACACTGGGCATGTGCGCGCCGGTGTAAACAGTGGTTGGCGAATCAGGGAAGGACACGTCATGACTGATGACACCCAATCATAGAGCCGAGCGTGAGCCTCTGCGTCATCGTTTGTAAACTCCTCCGTTTTGTCTCGTCCACACTAAAACGCCCTCCGGAGTTTCAAAACGCAAAACGCAGCTGCAGCGTTTCTAAACTTCTCCGTTTTAGGTCTTCGTTTTTCCCGTTTTAGTGTGGACGGGAGTGGCAAACGTAGCAAAAGGTCTCCGTTTTTAAACGAAAACGCAGTAGTGTGGACAGGGCCTTAGGCTCTCTAAAAATGTTGGGTTGTTTTAACCCAACTTTGGGTCAAATATGGACAAACCCAAATATTGGGTTAAAAATTTAATTAAAAAAATGTCACCCAATGGCTGGGTTTGTCCACATTTGACCCAAAGTTGGGTTAAAACAACCCAGCAATTTTTAGAGTATGGGTTATTTTTTTCCTTCTGATAACGTGTTTACTTTATAAAATGAAAAAAGGAATTAAAACAAAGTGAATTAATTAAAACTGAATCCATTAAAAATGATCCCATGAAGGGAAAATGTTATATACACGAAGCACCTGTAGAAAGTGTGTTTTAGAAGATGCAGTGTGTAAACCAGTGTTTGGCAACCCAGCACTGATTAAAAAACAACCCAGCAAATGGGTTAGTGGGTCAACCCAACCTGCGGGGTCAAAACAACCCAGCATGTGTTCTGCCCAATATTTACCCAGCGCTGGGTTGCCAAATAACCCAAACTGGGTTGTTTTTAACCCAGCATTTTTTTGTTCGTGTAATTCGCTGATTTTTGCTTTTAAAAAGCCACGGCAGAACTGATCTCACACACTTAGTTCTGAACTGCACACTACTTGAACTACGCAACCATGTTTGCATGGCAAAAGAAAAAAAAAAGAGGCAATTGGTGATTTTTGGAGACAGAAAGATACATCATCTCAAAGTCGCCTAAAGGGCCTTAACTATGCATTGGAGGGTTATATTAACAATTTTATTGTTGAGAAGGGCGATGAAAAGCTTCAGCTCCAGGCAGAAATGTGCAGTTCACAGTGTAAACGCGATATACCGCATATAGTTGCTACAGTATTTACATCAATCATTCAGCACAACATTGTTAACATTTGTTATCTCGGTTAACAACAGATACGCTAATGAAGCTAAGTGACATGACGTACAACACAGCTAGAAGCTAACGCTGACGTTTTCTAATGTTTGGCTAACGTTAGCCTAATGTTACATTAGAGATTTTAAAGATAACGTTCAAATACGTTGTTAAATTAACTTAGAACAGATTAGGGATGGGACGGTATGAAAATTTCATATCACGATTATAGTGTCCAAAATAATCGTGATTATCAATATTATCACGGTTTTGTTAAAAATTTATGAAAGTGCTCAAAAAGAACTGATGCTCACACTGAAAACATTTCAACAAGTTTTATAATTGAAAATCAACAAACAACAAATAAAACAAGCCTCTCTATGCAGTTTTTTTAAGCAAGATTCTATTCTATGGCATTTGCTTCTTTATAATGCCCGTCATAAATAGCAACACATTATTACACAGCGCACATCCATATCACAACGGACGTGCGCTCTTGTTTCATTCAAATACAACTTTGCCGTCTTGCGTCTCCGGTTTTTGATTGTATTGCAAAAATGAAATCAGAGTTGATTTATTGCTTACAGAGTTTGATAATATTAGTGTGATATATCTTGTCTGGACGATTGTTTTACAAAATGAATTCATAAATAGGTAAGATTTAAAGCATTAGCTAATCTCATTATCAATTCAACATGTCCCCGTAATTATGTGGTAAAAATAAAATCGGTTTAATACGTGATGTATCTATACTTTACTATCCCTTAAAATATCACTCTTAATAATAGTCTTGTTTGAAGTTGTTCGTTCGTCTTTGGCTCAAATCCACTTGCTACGAACTTTTCTTCGCGGAAGCTTCACGTCTATTTCAAGTGAGTGACATAAAATGTTTCAACTCAAAACAACATTTCGTGCCCAATTGTTTCCCAGACGTAGTTTTGGTATTAAGGTCAAAGTTAACTTGCCTTGCGTTCGGGTGATGATCACACAAGACGACTCGGCAGATTTGAAGTGTTTCTATTGTAGTGACTTTTTGTTCGGCAGACAGGGTGACCATCCTCGATCAAGTTTCCCTCAGGACTTTTGTAAAACCCAAAATATGACCACACCTCAGATTTGGTCCTTTTAAAAGGCTGAAAAATCTCCTGAGCACGGTCACTGCCTTCCACCATTCCTTCTCGAATAGTAATTTAAAAAAATATTGTGTGCTGCGCGCCTGCATCAGACTGGCCGACAGGATTCAGCGAGTTATTAAAATCGCGATAATCAAACACGGTTTTAATGATAATTAAATTTTAAACGATAATACTAACCATCAGTACATTTTATCACGGTTTATCGTGAAAGCGGTTATCGTCCCATCCCTAGAACAGATGTAGACATCCTTGTTTAATTTATCCACGATTAGTTGGTGTTGTGGTCTACCACATAACTTAATCCAGAGCAGACACTTATCACAGTTGAGATGTGATTTGGGAAAGGGTACAGAAACACACACCGTCGCCCAGCCTCTCGGGCACCTATGTCGGAGTTGCATGTACCCCATGCACACTGTTTGACCATTTAAAGCTTAAAATAACAAGACAAAACGAATGAAAACTGACTAACTGCAATGCATTTCAATGGACGTGGAAGCAGAGAATGTCTGAGTGTATTATTGGGTTAGCTGCGCATTGTGATTGGCTCATCGCGTTTGAGGGCGTGGCTTAGCCATAGCCACACGTTTAAAAAGATATATAGATCATGTGAATGCGTTTAAAAATAGTCAAAATACAAAGCAAATCATTCAGCTTTGGAACATGGGAGTAAACAACGAAACAATTTCCATTTAAAGCTTTAAAGTTCCAGTTCTCATTCATTGTAACTGCATGGAAAAGAGTGACCAGAACAATTCTTCGAAGTTCTCAAGGGAAATAATAAAGTCATACAGGTTTGGACTAACATGAGGATGAATAAATAAAGAACATATTTTTATATTTTGAAGGAACTAATCCTTTAAGCTCAGCTAACCGATAACCACACACACGCGCGCTAATAACTTCTCCCTCAAACGCAGAAACCGTGTACAGCTCTCTCTATCACACCAGCACAGAATGCAAGAAACGCTTGCTGTTTAACTGCAGGGAAATCAAACACACTCCCCCACACACACACACACACACCGACTGAAGTGCTGGAATCTGTGTACACAGAAGTACTAGATATCCATATCAAATGACCCTCTCTCACACACTATCCTCTTAACCACACACTCATCGGGATCCTCGATAGCGGATCCGTGACCCTGAACTGCGGGATCAGACGAATCTCTGCGCTGGCGCGTACGAGGCGTTCGTATCGGAGAGACGGTTAGTCTGGGCTGGATGATGACTCCAGTGAGACTCTACAAATCTTGAGCACAAACACACCGATGAGAATCTGCCTACGGTCGAGACTCGGTAAATGGCATGACGTGCATCTGAACTCCCAGATCATTTTTGTTTCTTGAGGATTATTGATGTTGCACATGTGTGTGTCAGACATTTGTGCGTCAGTCAGTATTAACTGTACTTCAGCAGAGAATTCATGGCCCGTGAGCCAGGCATGATCTCAAAAATACAAGAGATAAATAACTTAAAACTCTAAAAAATGCTGGGTTGTTTTAACCCAATTTTGGGTCAGCTATTGGGTTACATTATTAAATGACATTTTTAACCCAATGTTTGAGTTTGTCCATATTGGTAAAAACAACCCAGCATTTTTTACAGTAATAAATATAATAAATAAATATAAAATAATGAACAGACATTAGATGAGATTTGAGTTGTTTGAGAGTTTGTGTTCGGTCATTAAACATGTGACAGGCATTGACTGAAGACAGACACTGGCTATGTCAACATCTGGTTTGTTTCATTGTTTACTTCCATGTTCCAAAGCTGAGCAATTTGCTTAATACTTTGGCAATATTTATAAACGCATTCATACGATCTATGGGTCTTCTTAAAACACACTAATAGTATCCTGTTCCTGAACTCAGAATCACATACTACTCTATTTTTTCTGCCATGCAAACATATGGTAGGGTAGTTCGAGTAGAGTACTAGTGTGCGGTTCAGAACTAAGCGTGTGAGATCAGTTCTGCTGTGGCTTTTTAAGAATGATTTCCATTGGCAGAGCAAAAATCAGCAAAGTTACTGAATTGCACAAAAAAAATGCTGGGTTAAAAACAACCCGGTTTGGGTTATTTGGCAACCCAGCGCTGGGGGAAATATTGGGCAGAACACATGCTAGGTTGTTTTGGCACCGCAGGTTGGGTTTTACACACTAACCCATTTGCTGGGTTGTTTTTTAATCAGTGCTGGGTTGCATCTTCTAAAACACACTTTCTACAGGCTATTCATATATATATATATATATATATATATATATATATCACATTTTCCCATCATGGGATCATTTAATGGATTTAGTTTTAATTAATTCACTTTTTTTAAAATCATTTTCACATTTTAAGTAAACACATTATCAGAAGTAAAAAAATAACCCATACTGCTACTAATAAACCAATAATTATTTTCATATGATGGTCAATAAAATAAATAAACATTAAGATTATAAAATTGTCTTAAATTGTCTTAATTTCAAATCTATTATTTGATGGGCTTTATATAAATTGCGGCTTCAGAACATCATGAAAGATGGATATATTTATTCTAAGATTTATTATTATATGCAACAATAAGGGTGCAAAATTAACAAGCAATAAATATTTGATAGATTATTATCATATACAGCTTAAACCAACCAAGTCTCTAAACCAACAATATGTTTTCAAATTCATGTTCTGTTTCACAGGAGTTGTGAATAACCTAATAATATTTCATGCCTTTTTGTCTTCGTTCTTCATAGTAAAGTAAACCAACATATTGAATCACTATCCAAACAAACCTTGAGGCACGGCCTGCCTAAAACACAGAATCTCATTGGTTCCTCATGAACCCTGATCCAGGATCAGCCATGGTGTAAAAATACAGTCTCATTGATCTCTCTGGGACTCGAACTACAGAGGCATGTCTCCGAAAACACTGACTGCCGATGTTTTCCCAGAGCGACTCCTGACCCTCAAAGTCTAGACCGAGCCAACACCACCTGCTCCTCTGCCATCAACACAAACACACTGCAGGACTGACTGACACACACACACACACACACAGGGTTCTCCATACAGGAATTTATAAATAACTCTGCTTTAATATTGCGCAGTACAACAATTGTGCAAATTATACTAACATGATACTTTCAAAGATGATTCAAAACAGAAACATCTAAAAAGACGTTTCACAGAAATCACTGAAAGCTAGTCAAAAAAACAAAAACACAATTTAGATTCCCTTAATAACGGCACACATTCAAAACTTTCATGTATAAAGGGGATATATCATGAAGATCTGACTTTCTACGTGTGCAAGTGCTATAATCCGGTGCAACCCAGAAAACGTGAAAAGTGAGCCTTTCTCTGAGAGCATGTCAGAAAATACACCGACCAGATTGTGTTGTATGAAGAGGATCTTATTATAATATTCCCGGCCCTAAATCTGCACATTCATACACATCATTTGGCTTTCGAAACGTCTCCGTAAGGCTACACTCGTACTGGTTATTCCTGATTCTGGATCAGCGAGATTGGCCTGTTTTGTTATTGCTGGAGTCTCTGAAGCTTGAGTACAGGCTCCGCCCTCTTCTAAACAGAGGCGGAGCTAAAGCTCATTTGCATTTAAAGGGACACACACAAATAGCATGTTTTTGCTTTCACCCAAAAGGGAGAAAATTGGACAAGCTGGTGATCTCTATCAGATCTGAGGGATATTTTGAGCTGACATTTCACAGACATATTATGGGGACATCATTGATTTATATTGCATCTTGCGAAAAGGGGCGTAATGTCACCTTTAAAGCTTCAAAATCGCCATGATTAAAAGAGATGCAAGAACGCTTCCACACAGAGAGAACAGTGTAAAGAACTGTTAAATAGAAAGTAGTTTGAAAGAGATAGATGCCACTTTAATTGGCATAAAGCCTCGGTTTAAAGAAATGAAAGTTCAAACTGAGGCCAACCGAAATAACAGTAGTGCAACATTACCCAAGACAATAAAGCGATCCTCAGGGCGCTGTGAAACTGGATAAACCACACCAACCACACTACATACAGCACACAAACCACACACAGCCTCCTAAATCACTGCAACAATGGAGCGAACAGATGTCAGACGCTCTGATGTTAAGAGCATCTGTGATAAAAATACACGGGGCAGCATTTTCCAACAATTATTTTTTCTCTGAAGTCTACTTATGTTTCTGCCACTAAGAACACTCATAATTTGGATTTGCATAACCATTTTACACTATTCTTGTGATCCTTACAATTATTTGCGCTCGTCTTTTGAAATATATTGCGAGAAAAGGATTCTCAAACAAGAATAAATGTAGGGTGGAGCTCATCAGAGAGTCAAGATTACCAGGAACACTCATTTATGATCTGCATGTACAAATCATTCATAATAAATACTGCAATATTTAAAACAAGATGTGTCAATTTGTATTTCATAGTGACTTTAAACGAGCCTTCTTTGTGATACTGTACCTTTAAGATTATGTAAATGAACTCTGTTTTGATTGGCTCTCTTCCAACATTCTAGCGTTGTTGCTCACATCAAGACTGGCCAACTTGCTGAATTCTCAAGATATGCAAACATGGGCTGATTATGCGGATAGTGAGAGGGGAACAAAATAAAACCGATAAAACAAACAAACAAAAAAAACATTTAAAAAACAAGGTAAAACAAGATGATTTGGGGACATCAACTGAGGCGGACAATTGATAGACCTTTCTTTCTGTGAAATAACATGCACACCTCATTTACAATAAGACACGCAGCAACATTAAAAAGTACATTTTGATTTAAATTTGATTATAATCACTTTTGCTACATTTAAGCTAATTTAACCCACCCATTAGCTTTTCTTGTAAAAAGAAAAAAAGAAACAAATAGATGGAAACAAGTATACTCAAACTCACGAATAGGAGTCAGTTCTTTTTAGAGAATCAAACATATGAAAATTAAATCTTAAATCAGTGGTTAGTTGTTCATATGAAGATACAAGTTGTCAGTAAGTTAACAAAAATAAATGAATGAAATATTTTGTATTTTTATGTCTTTAATAGTCAAGGCTGATTATTGGATTGCATTAACACCAGCTCTAAAGAGTTCAATAATCGTTTAAGTTTGAAACACACTGATTTAGCCGAACGATTTAATTCTCCTTAATAATAACTGCACGCTATTAATCATTGCAATATATATATAAAAAAAACATAGAATTCAACATTTATAAAACATTAATATAAATTAATAAGCAGTATATAAATACAGCTACAAATGCTTTGTTATTGATATTTAAAAGCATATGTATTAAATGTATTTTCATACTTTATTAATGATCAATTTATCATTCTAAATAAAGCATTGAATTAACCAATTATTAGGAGCGGTCGGTCGGTGGTAGTCGTGTTGCGATTCTCTTTGTACACATATACACTCTTTAATAGACATTCACGTTTAAACACAATTTAAACAACGTAATATTCAATGCATTACTTCTATATAGTACATATTAAGTTGCTCAAGCAAGTGGTATATTATATTAAAATAGCAAACATCTTAAATGAAATCTTAAAACTGACAAACACAGCAGACTCCCATCTTTTCTTTTGCATAATTAATCTTTATACAATAAATCTATGTCACGTGTCACAAATAATTTGTTTTTCCATCTAGACGAATGAGACGAGTGTCGTTAAATTGCAGTTTCCTTTCTTAACCCCGGTCTTAAAGGAAAAAGATGACTCTGAAAATTTGAATTAAATGCATTTATGGAGAGAATACTACATTTTAGTATTAATAAATTGAGATATACTCATTGTATATGAGATTTAAAGACTCAGCTAAATATTTCTATGTTGTTTTTGTTTCCCTTTTTTGTATAGACGATAAATGAGCCTTTAAATCTCCTTTATAAATGCTTTACATGGCATAAGTATAGTCCTCACTTAAGATAAGCTCACAAAAATAGTTGACCACTACTAAACGCTTTAGAACTACCTGCATTTCTAAATCATATGAACCACTGACAGCTCCTAAATAATGCCATACTTCATTTAGAAATGATAAATTGATCATGAAAATATAGATATCCTTATAAATCAGCTTATCAATATCTACTAATGCTTTATAAATTATAAATACTTCACCCAAAAATGAAAATTCTGTCAGTAATTACTCACCCTCATGTTGTTCCATGCAACCCCGTAAGACCTTCGTTCATCTTCGGAACACAAATTAAGATATTTCGATGAAATCTGAGAGCTGGATCACTCCTGCAAACTAGTCCATATAGGCTTCTTGAGGAATTAAAACTTTCTGGCCTCTAAAAGTTATTAAAGACATCGTTAAAATAGTCCAAGTGGTTCAATCTTAAATTTATCAAATGACGAGAAAACTTTGTGCGCGCAAAAAACAACGACTTCATTTCAACTATTCATTTACTTCTCTTTCTGCCTCGAGTCAGGTTACTAGTTTAATAGCGTAAGCTTCTGTTATTGTACGTCACATGCATCACACACATGACCAGCGTCGGCCAATAGCGAGCCTACGTGTGACACAGCTCTACGCTATCACACTACGTTAAATGACTAGAGGCGCATAGAGAAGGAAGTGAACGGTTGAAAAAAGTTATTTTTGTTTGGTTTTGCGCACAAAAAGTATTCTCTTCGCTTGATAAAGTTAAGATTGAGCCACTGAAGTCACTTGGACTATTTTAACGATGTTTTTAATAACTTTGAGGACAGCAAGTTTCAATTCCTCAAGATGCCTATGGACTAGTATGGAGGAGTGATCCAGCTCCCAGATTTCATCAAAAACATCTTAATTTGGGTTCCAAAGATGAACGAAGGTCTTACGGGGTTTGAACAACATGAGGGTGAGTAAATACTGACAGAATTTACATTTTTGGGTAAACTATCCCTTTAAATGTTGACTAATGCTTAACTAATTATTAATAGCGTGCAGTTATTATAAAGTGTTAACAAGATGGTTCAGGGTCATCCAAATAATCAAATAGAAAAATTCAGCTTCTAAGATATATCCCCTTTAAACCAACGAGCGAACCATGACACACAAACACATCCAATTGTTATGTACGTCAGCATTTCGAAATCCTTCCCAATGCACATCACACACACACACACACACATTCCACGGTCTATTCAGCTCTTGACAAATCAGAGTACGTTCAACACGGCTGCTGAAAAACACAAGGCCATTCAAATGTCACTCAGTGCGAAAAGACTCGCTCATTACCATATCTACAGCTCTTTACATAAAGATGCCCATCGAGACCTCGCGAGTCTGGCTTTCCCCATCCAGTGCCATCAGAAAACATGCTGGCTTTCCTCTAAAGCATCCACTACAACAACAGGAGATAAACAACTACACAAGGTCGTGGGAGGAGATGTCGCCAAGCTTTCCGGTGTGGACGTATGAGAGGTGTAATCTGAAGGACGAAAGAGGAGAGGTGAGAGGACAAGTCCAGACTTTCCGTAGAGATGCATTCAAAAACAGAAAGAGAAATAAAAGTGGAAATTGTAAACCTACCAAACAAAAAACATGCCTTAGAAGAAAGCGACTACAAAACTACTTTAAGAAATCCTAGACCAGTCAAGATCATGAATTTTGTGCTTACGAATAATCATCATACAATTAAATGCGAAAATGCTGTGAAAATTTGTACTTACTTACATAACATATAACACAACATACAACACATAACATAAACATAACACCACAACATTATATAATATAATGTATAACACAACATAAAACGTAACCATGTAGCCTACAACACATATCATACAATATATCATCATAATTACATAACACAACATAAAACAACAAAACGTATAATATACCATAACATGAGACTATCTTTCTGTACTTTACACCAGTGTTTTTTTTTTATATTATTTGGTGAAATAGCCTATGATGCATGTGTGAAATGTAAAATATAAGCTGCACAATTATTGCAGTTCAGTATCTGAAATGTTTCGCTCAATAATCGCACCAGGCCTACACTAGACAACACAAACAAACAAGCTCGTCTAAAAGACAGTGCTGGCCTTTGCCATGTTTGTGCGTTCCTGCAGAGGAGATGTCCAACAGCGCCAGGGACATTTCCAAAGGCAGAGGGGTCAATGCTGCGGTCGAGAGGACCAGACACACACACATCCACGGGGGGCATACCCGCAATGACACACACACACAGCCTCACCCCAGCCAAAGTACAACCATACACACACAACTGAGACAGCTCAACAGATTCATACTGGCTTACAGCCAAGCTATTTCATGCTCCAATCTAAGAAGTGCCAAAAGTTATTTTTCTAATATTACTCTCTGGACTGTTTTTCATATTCTTATTTTGGAACTATAGTTGCATCGCTCCACACACAAAAAAAAATATGACTAAATCTGGATTGCTAAACTCAAAAATAAGGCCAATGTTCTTCTTGCAAGTCATTTTTACTCTAACATCTACTAGCCAAAATTGCAAAAGAGCTTCTTTTTTTCAATCTGGCAAATAGTACATGCAACTCAAGCAATTTATAAACACTTTTTTTCTGGGAAATTATAGACAATGCAAAACCGTACTGATTGATTTGTTGTTTGACACATTCTTACTGCTGGTTCAAGACTATCACAAGCCAGTCTTGTTGAGTTTTACCTTTGTTCAAACAATCAACAATCAGTAAATAATGTATTGCAAAAACATGCAAAAGTCCCCGTCAATGAGTTTTTCCTTTATTATTAACACAGGCATCAACAACAGCCCATGAAAAGCATTAACTGATTGTGAAGGATGTCTGATTTCTGTACTGTCCATCTTGATCTAGTCTGTACCGGATCAGCAAGGAATCCCATCACAGCATCCGAGAGAACTAAAACGATCTGTTTGGATTTCCTCCATCCTTGTCGGGAGGAAGAAAGTGCGAAGAATTGTGCTAGCGGGCCGATGCAAGGAAGAGGTGGAGCCGAACGGATTTCCGACTGAGTGCATTCTTGTACGTATACAGAACCACATGGTGACACACACCCATAAGGATGATAATCTTTACCGGATCTCTTGGGATTCGCTGGAATACCTGCAAAGCTACAAACACACTTCACATGACGAGACCCCAAAAACTTCTCTCTGCGATGGCTCCTAATGAGGCGCAGTGGGACTGGAAATCTCATCCCATGATTCCTGCCTGTTCACCAGATGGGCTAAAGAACCCAAGTGGATCATGAAATTAAATAACTTCACCACCTGAGCCAAATGCTCTAGTCATTATGGAAGAACAGTCAAAGATGGCATGCCTAAAATGTACTTGACAGGAACAAGGTAAAGCATTTTGGGCAGGTTTCCCAGAGTAAGACTCAATTTCAGCAGAAAATATATCCAAGTCTCGCAATTTAGATTGTGGAGCATAATTTATAAAGCTAGGAGCCTTAAAGTTGCTTGAGTCAAAACATTAAACAATTCCTCAAGAGTCAATGAGCATACATACAATGTATTTAGATGGTCTTCTCTTCTCCAAACAGTTTTCTCCTAAATCATGAGCCAAATGATACCCATGTATAGATGATAGTCAAATAACTACAAGAGATCATAAACTTACATTAAATGGAAAATGCTTGCCAAATAACACAGAACTTGTATTGTTAGCATTTGTGTAAACCATCTACCAAATATGAAACCATTTGGTCAGGGGAAGTTCACTATAGAGGCCTTTTAAGACGGCTGCGGTGACCATTTATTGAGCACTGATAAGACCGCTTCCCTCCCGGAGGGTGGAAGTTTAATTAAATCTGATCATCACTTCCTCATCTTGGTGTAACGGCACTCTCTAGAGAAAACAGAACTCATTATGCACATATCCACCTTTCACTTCCTAAAACTTTCCCAGGTTTAAATCAAACTACTATCAGACTACTAATTAGCTCAAATTTTAGCACTGCTAAACTCTTAGAGAAACTCATGATGATTGGCAGCGACAGCATTTCAGCGTCCTACAGGTGAAAACATGAAACATGGCTGTAAATAGTTTAAATCTTTTGCTGCAAGCTATTTTTGACTAAATTAGCATTTGGATTCAAAGATGTAGTGACTTAATGACTGAATATCAGACCACTAATTGGCTTATATTAACACTGTTAAACCTACAAAAACAAATTCAGTTCTGTGCCGGTGTAAACAAGAAACATTCACTTGCGTTTTAAACCCTTTGGCTATTTTTGGACAAAATAACATTTCAAACTAGCAAGACTTGGCTGTTTATCAGACTACTAATTAACTCAATAACCTCTTAAAGGTTGACGCTTAGCAATGCTTCCGTGTGTTGCAGGCGTAACACGAATACTAATAGTTTAACCCTTAAGGTGCCTGATATTTTTAAACAAACTATCATTAGCATCTTGTTATTGTGATTATTATTAAACACCATCATTGACAGAGGCAATCTCTGGACCATAATGCATTATTTAGCAGGTGAGAGCAATTACTGGTATCAACTACCTGTCCAGTTCGGTTCCATATATCCTGGTAAATGCAAATATGGTTGCCACTAATCAAATGTTTAAAGGTGCCCTATAATGGTTTTTTTAAATTATTTTATGTTTCCTGGGTTTCCCTTATAATGTTAGTATGTTTTTTAGATCAATAAAATTAGAAATAAAAGGCATTTTTCCTAGCCTGATTTTAGCCTCTTCTTTGAACACCCAGTTTGAAGGGGCGTGTCTGCTGTGTGTAACCGGCCTCTGCTGTGATTGGCTGACACGCTTGCATATGAAATAGCTATGTAGCCTATTACATGTGAAACTCTCTCGAATAATTTTACTACAGCTATTATAGGTTTTTACTATTACAGCTATCGAGATTAACAAATCGTGAGATGTTTTTGAAGTATTTAGATCTATTCCCATCACATAAAGTGTTGCTGTGATTGAGCAAGCAAAGGACAGCGAGTGTGTCGATCGCGAGAATGAAGATTGCAATGCAGTCTCTCTACTCTCTAATCCAGCAGCCACGATGATGTAAATACAGTTAACGTCAGAGTTTCGTTGTGCAGTGTAACGTGTGCCATTGAATTTATAACCAGTTTTGCAAGTGTCCAGATAAACTCGCGCTGTGATTGTTCTTTGATCGCTTTCTTTCTGTATATAATTCACAATTTAAATAAGATTTTTTTTCATCCTACTAAAAGAAACGATGTGAAGTTGATTTAATCACTGGCCTGACTTACTGATGCAAAAACAGTATTGAACGATTTTAAAGTGAAAGATCACCTGTCTGAACTTGAACAACAACACATCAGCTCGATCCAAAGCCAGCTCTTAGCAAGTTGAGGAAACAAGTTGTCGGTTAAATGTTTAAAAATTTCCAGAGAAAATAAAATGAATCCATTGTTTCTTCAGAGGCTCGGACGAAGGAACTAAAATATACTTTTGTATTCATGTGTACATCCGAACACTGATCAACTGCCATGCTTCGGCTGCGCAGCTCCGTCTCGTCTATCACTGAACATGGGCTGGCATATGCAAATGTTCGGAGTCATACATATTAATGATCCCGACTTTTACGTCAGAGTCGGTATTATGTGGAGATTCGCCTGTTTTTCATGGGGGTTTTTCAAAAATGAGATTTAAGTAAGAAGGAGATGATGAGAACAATGATGTTTGAGACTCACTGTATGTCATGTCCATGTACTGAACTCTTGTTATTTAACTATGCCAACATAAATTCAATTTCACAGTATAGGGCACCTTTAAGTGGTAGATTTGGTTGCAGAATGAAGTAGCCTACTCAACAGTTAATAATGTTTTCCTAATGTATCCGTTTGTGAAGATGGCCAATCAAAATACTTTGGGCTTTTCGAAAGGAGGGGCTTCGTAGGAAGTCGAAAGTCAATCCGAGCATTTCAGACAGGCTGGGAATAGAGGTGCTGCAATAATTTACAGTATGTGAAAAATAGTGAAGATTAAAGCATGTTAAACTATTCTATTACACTCAAAATCAAGAACTACTAACTTTTAAAATAGAATCATATGACCCCTAAAAAAACGTAGACTATACAAAACGGTACTCAAAGGAGTTGCAGTCAAAAATTATGTTACTTAAAACTCATCTTTGATCACCAATAAACTACATATTTAAACGTATTTTCCTTTAAAAAAATCATGTCTTAAAATATCTTGAATTTATCTCGACACCCTTGCCTCATTTAGTATGCACGGTTCTATGTATATGCAAATGAGCCCCACCTCCACTCACGCAGAGATCCACTGGTTGACTATCACACGTTGATCTGATTGGTTACAAGGTCGTTTGTGACGTCAGAAACACCAGCGATATCAAACCGTTTTTGAGACTGTCTTTGATTCACTGCAGTTTTAAGCAGAAAATACTCAGCAATGCTGTTGACTGAATTTACACATGGTTTGTCTTAAAGCGTATTAAAAACACCACATAGACACAAAAGCAACATTAATAGCTTGATTAACACCACAGGGGGACTTTAAGGATTTTCCCCGTCAACAAGGTCCTACAAGGACACTGTTGTGAATCCGTGCACTTCACTGATTCCCACCTAGATCATTTTCCTCTCCACTATGTGTCTTAGATTGAAAGTTGAGACACTGCTACCATTTCCAGTCAGAACAGAAGGATCTTCCAGCACTTCAGCTCTGGGAATCACAGACAGTGGTATTGGCTATAGGGCTGATTAATGGGCAAGTTGCAAGAAGTGGGGAAAAGTGCATCTCTCCTACTCTTTCTCCCTCGCCCCACTCCCGAGAATCTACAGCCTGTCGAGAGCTCTTCACAACACAATGCAGCAAATAAAGTCCAGAGGCTAAGAAAAGCCTGATGAGGACTTTCCCCTTTTCCTTTATTTCCCAGCAAGCTTTTGTGCTCCGATCCAGGGGGAGGGCACAACGGCACTGGCTTGGCATTGCAAATCTTTTCCTGGGCATTGATGGACGTCGCTGTGCTGGAATGTTCCCTCACAGCAGCTCGATCTCTGCAGATTTGGCACAATTGCCTCTCCTCCCTGTGAGTTTGGGCCCTTCATTTCCTTTCATTAAAGCCCCGGTTGAAAACGTTAATAAAGGCAGTGTCTAATTACAGAAGCACGTCTCCACAGCTCTATAGAAAATCATCAGACTAATGCCACTATCCCCGGTTCTCCTTCTGCTTTATTGATTTTTCTGGAGAGCTGGATTGGTTTTGTTCTTGCCTTCTCTGTTACGGTGAATGCTGAAACTCTGGAGGTGGGTGGAAAGACCAAGTCCTGATATATTCTGAATCGCTTGTTTTTGGCAACCGCGATGATGGACGCTGGCCAAACTGTCCGTGACTGGGGAATTGTGAAGCCAATTTGTACACTGGTGACATGCAGATGCCTTTTGTAAAGATCCCGATAAAAAAGACTTGGATAATAAGAGCCCCGATGGTGGTTGTTTTGTTTTTGTACATTATATTTGATGTTAAAGACATGTGATGTACATTGTTGTGCAAGTGTTGAAGAAAATGCATTAAAAACAATATTACACAAAAAAAAAAACAGACTTGGAGGAACAAATATCTTACTACCTTAGACTTCAGTTGAATATTTCTGAGGGAAGATGGAGCCCGATCTAAAATCTATATCTAAAGAGTAGCACTTCTTTAACGTCGCAGTACTACTTAAAGGAATAGTTCACTTTGAAATAAATTTTTGGTATGTTTTAGCTTACCTCAAAGGCATCCAAGATGTAGGTGTCTTTGTTTCCAAAGTAGTTTTAATTTTGATATTTTTAGGTCAAACCTTTGTTGTCTGTCAGTCATATAATGCAGGTCTGTGGTCACCACCTCAAAGAGCATGCACAGAGAAGTCCAAATTAAACATGATTTAATGACTCGTAAATGTACACATTGATGGCCTAAGACACAAAATGAGTGGTTTGTGTGAGAAAACGAACAGTATTTATATTGTTTTTACCTCATGTAACCACAGCCATGTCCAAGTGATCTAAGGGCGCGAACGCTTCGGTCTGCGCAAGCACCGGAAGTGATCTCTCGTGCGTGTACGTCACTCATTGTTTACACAGAGATTTCGGAAGCATTACCCTTCACTGTGAAGATCTAAACATATTTAGATACAGGAAATCGCAATGGAAGACGAATTCTATATATCAACAGACAACGTAAAAGAAAAATTTCGCAACCGCGCGAGAGATCACTTTCAGCGCTTTCGCAGACCGAAGCGCCCGCGCCCTCAGATCGTTTGGAGGTGGCTGTGGTTACAAGAGGTAAAAACGATATAAACACTGTTCGTTTTCTCAAACAAACCACTCGTTTCGTGTCTTAGGCCATCAATGTGTACTTACATTTACGCGTCATTAAATCATGTTTAACTGGACTTCATTAGACCTGCATTATATGACTGAAAGACAACAACGGTTTGACCTAAAAATATCAAAATTGAAACTATTGCAGATACAAAGACACCTACATCTTGGATGCCCTTGAGGTAAGCTAAAACATCAAAAATTTATTTCAAAGTGAACTATCCCTTTAAAGTTAGTAACAAGTTGAATTAGTAGTGTGTATAATTATTGTAATGTGCGTTATGATTGCAGTCAGCTTAAAGGGCATTTGTTTTTTTAATAGTGGGTTGACTAAAATGGGTAGAAAAACTAAAATTTCATAGAATTTATTTTTTCCTTCCATTAACCTATCAAACAGTCTACCACAGTCAAACAAGAAAAGTAACACAAAACAGTAAACTACACTACAATCAAATCTATGCACATATCAAAGACCTACCAAAAGATTCCCATCCCTAATACACATCTATAATTCTGGCGAGGAAGTCATTTGCTTTTGTGCTTGATTTGCCCAGAAGAAGATTGTTTGCCTAGTTGGATGCTTTACTTTCCTCCATTTTCTAAACCGTGAGTGACCTTGGTAAACTGAGGCTACACTGTTCTAGTTTCCGGCTATTGCCTTCCAAGCCATTTATTTTAAGTGAAGGTCCCTTTTAAACAAATTCTGCTGACTTGGCTTTTCATTCCCGCTGACAAGATTCACAGGATAAATGGCTCCCCTGATGAGGTGTTGCTCATAGCAGCTGCCCAACACACGTCTAACTAGCATACGTCTCCGTTTTGTATCTCTCCGGGTCACAAGCAATGCCACTCCGGATCCAGTCGACAGAGCACCTACAATAACCGTAGTGCAACTCACTCATGTGCTAAATTACAGTCACAAATGGACTCCATCCACCTTTGAGCCTGACATTTTCTTCCTGCTATTCAGCTTTTCACCAGCAGTTCCAGGCTTTTCCTGGAACATAATTGTATTCACCGAGTCAGCCTTCTGAAAAGGAGACATTTAAAAGCTAGAAAAATGGAAAAAAAGGTGAACCTGTAGCAGTTCTGACAGTGTCATTAGAGAAGCGAGCTCCTGCTATCCTCTCGTGTATCTCATAATGAAGTTCTCCGGGTTGCCACGTATCCTCCCAGGCGTACAGCATAATTAAAGTTCTCTTCTCCGATCCCAGACACGGCAGAGGTTCGGGTCCTTTCCCAGGTGCATTGACTTAGAGGAATGTAATGGGTGGGCGTCAATGTTTTTGCTGAATAACGCCCTTGAGGCAAACCCCAGCTTGGCTCTTCAGTTCACAGAGGACACTCAGACGCTGGAAGAAATGCAACACACCATTCTTCGCCGAGAGGGTAATGGCGGCCTCCGAGGCACGGCTGTCTGCAGAGTAAGTTGACCTGAGCGTGATCTGATCCCTTCTCGCAGTCGTGTGTGATTTACGGCTGTGCCCAGGGCACTAGAAATGCTGTAAAGTCTGCAATCTGCAATCTAAAAGGGATTTACCAGCTAAATAAATGGCAGAATGTCACCTCGATAAGTCGGGGTGTTTGCAGTCATCTTTCCATTCCTTTTATCCATATGGAAATTTTTTAGGGCTGTCCCCGACTATGAGATGTTTGCATGTATTGGATATGGATTTAATCATTAATATACTGTAGGGGGTATTATATGTAACAATGTTTTACAGTACAGAGAAAGGGATGCACCGATATGAACATTTTATCTAAATCGGAATTTTATTTTTATAATTTTTGAGAGCCTGACTTCAAAAACAAAAGTCTCACCATTAACAGCCATGTCCCAAACACAGATAATTTTATGTAGCCGATATGACAGACTTTGCACATTGCTCTTTACTGTATTTTTCCAATCATATTGCAAGCAATTTAAAACCATCACAAAAGTAAGCAGCTTAAGGTAATTATCCATTATAAAACAGATAGTTCTGGTCCTTGATTCTGATTGGTTGAGCCGCGTACAAAGCCGTTGTAAATCAAACACAAACCTGTGACCGCATTACATTAGTGCTACTGCTGCGCAAATGCCATTTGTGATGCTTTGTTGCTGCATGTGTTGCTTGGCAACCTCTTTGGAACTACTTTGCTTGGCGGAGGAATACATGTGTTATAACATTATATTTTTTTGTTGCTGCTGTTTATTTTATAAATGAAATAAATATTAAAATTAATAATTTCATGGAGTAACCGTTTTATAAAAGCAATAAGCCCCGCAAAGCCATGTTTTACAGTGAATTTAGAACAGCTGAGGGGTGTTAGGCACGATGCAGAAATTTATTATCTTTAATATATTGGCCAAACTTTCTTTTTGGGCCAATATCGATAACATTAAAAATAACAGACTTATCTCATGAAATGGTGTATGTATGACACGCCAATTCGTATTTCCATTTTTTGCCATGCTATCAACACACATAATCGCTTTTCAGCGTGTTTATATGAACGCCATTGACTTAACGTTACATTACTGTATATAATATATGACCTACCCCAACCCCGTCCCTAAACCTACCCGTCACTGGGGTTAATACCATTTATGAGTCTTACCCTACTATACTAGGAAAAAAAATATCACTCCCCAGATGTAGATCTACATTTTGCTTTGTTTCGCTCGGACATTTAACGCGTGTACATACACGCGGAAACACTCGGACATTTAACGCCGTGTACATGCACGCAAAAGATGACTGCTCATTTTGGCGTGGACATACACGTGGATAGCTCAAAATGCATAACACGCCACTTGACTTAAAAGTGGCGTGTATGTTTACACAAAGTCATGATGCCATGTTGAAAAATAAACATTATATCGGCCAATACCGATATGGTGGCCGATATATTGTGCATCTCTAATTTAAAATATCAATAAAGTGCTCAAGCACATGCATTATGATTATGAATGTCGCAAAAAAAAAAAACTGAAAGGAGATTGTCTGAACATTTTAGTCAGGTGTTTGAGTTTTATACTCTGCAGTATACGCGCCTATAGAGAAATGCACATTAAGTTAAACTTTACTCATAAGCGCTGTACTATTTAGCTTCCATAACGCAGGAACGTTTGGATATGTGCCTAATAATAGCGCACATTTATCTAGGTTAATGACGTTAGAGCGAGTCACATAAAGTGTCTAACGTCAGGCTACTACTAACAGGTTTAAAATGATTAAAAATGTTTGAGGTTGATGAATGATAGCCCAACGTTTGGATTTTCGTGCCCCACAATTACCAAGGACTACGTGACTTTGCCACTTCAATCAACCAATTAAAACTTGGTCAACAAAGCTTCTTCTCATTTTAACTGCAACATTATTGAACAACGATCTGCTGTGGCCTACGCAATGCAAAAGAGCATCTTAGTAAGGCTTACAGAGCACATTTACAGCACCAGGTGTGTTTTGTCCCAGTTTAAACTGATTCTATAGGAGCATCAAGCTACTGACACCTTCAACAAGCTGGATGATTGACAGCGCATGAAAACCCACTGCGGTTATGATAAGGACAAGCTAGGCCTGTCAATCATTGCCAGACATGCAGGAAACCACAGCACTCAGTTGGCTGTGCGAAACCATGTTACAGAAACCAGAGCACCGTATTTAGACAAAAAGTGAAGACCTTAATTTTACTGCACAGCAAAAAACAAAACGCAGGAGCTGTGACTGTAAAAATGGCTGACAGAAGCATATTACACAATCCTTTCAGTCCAAAATAAGTCTCCCATTTCTGCTTCAGTTGCTTAGTGACTATAGAGCGTTATCCCCGTGACATGATGCCATGGGACTTTTCTTTAGAGAAGCGAGAAGACATTTCTATTAATTCGCCGAATCCGTCATTTTGCTCTTGAGAATAATGCAGCACGAAAAATCAATAAAGCACACTGTTAAATAAGATTTACTCTCAAAACAGTGGGGAAAATGTTATGAATTTATTATCATCTTTTATGACAGGCCTAGATGTGTGAAAAGATGTGACATCTCAGAGAAAGTTTACACGTACAGACATTTAAAAAATTATTTAAAAAATATTTGCGCATTTCTGCAGTAAATAACTTTTTTCTAACCCTACATGATTAAAAGATAAGATAAGATAAAATCTAGAAATTGATCAAATTAAAAGATTGAGCAAAGTAAAGGATGGATGGATGGTATAGAAACAAATAATATAGTTGGAAGGATGGTATAAAACAAAAAAAATGACAGATGGATGGATATATAGTATTTAGATATAGATGGATAGAATATAACAGTAAATTGGAAAATGCTGTGAAAACCATTTATCAATCAGGTTTTTTTTTTTGCTATTTTATTGATTAATTGTTGCAACAACCCAAAAAAATATTTTACACACTTTAAAAGAAGATTTTTTGAAATGGAACGAACATTTTTTCCATTCCATTTTTTTTTTTTAGCAATTTTATAGATTTGTCGTCCCAAAACATGATTTTATTTTTATACACTTTATAAACAAAGGTTTTTCGAAATGGTAAGCATATTTGTCATCAGTTTTTTTTTGTGATTTTATAGATGAATTGTTGCAACAACCCAAAAATTAATTTTATACACTTTATAAAAAAGGTTTTTCGAAATGGCATGTACATTTTTTTCCATCAGATCTTTTTTTTAGCAATTTTATAGATTAGTCGTCCCAAAAATTATTTTATTTTCATACACTTTATGAAAAAATTTGCGTGCCATTTCGAAAAACCTTTTTTTATAAAGACATGAATGATGTTCAAAAGTGATCCGACATAGCGAATCCGAGACTCTTCCTGATCTCTTCATCTGACAGAACGAGAGAGAAAGGTCAGCAGATGACGAAAGAATTAAATGACTCTTTGTTTCTGACTGAGACCGACGACGACTACATGACCTTATCGTCAGCTTTTCTTCAAAGAACCAGAGCCATATCTAAACACTGAATCCGTTCAAGGGCTTTTTTTTTTTTCAACAAAAAGGTTAATCCAAGAGGCAATTATATTTATTGGGCTTGGCCATCCATTAACGTGCACAAAATCAATGAATCAATAGCTTGTTTTCAGCTCCATCAACAAGCTTCTAATAGGGTCAACTTTACGAGAGGCTTCCGCTGAAAGGGTTTCGGCCTTGGCTAATGACAGTTACTTAAACACTAGAGAGCTTTTCTGCGGCGGATGTTATGTTTAAGGAGGAGAGATACACAATAAAACACATCTGCATCTTGAGCTCTTAGAAATACAGCTTGAGATACACTACATTAGAAACAACTGAATAATGAATGTTTGGCTTCTACGGTAGGCTTTCCTGGAGTTCAAGCAGCCGAGCGCTGGCGCCTGCAACGCCAAGGTCATAGGTTCAATTCCCAGGGAAAGCAACTGATAGGAATGTAAATGTGAACCTTGCAATGCAATGCAAGATTGCATAATGCATAAATGTAAATGTACTACTTCAAAATAACACTTTGTTTTACTTTGTCAATTTCCATAAAATGATGCGTAATTAGATGCAACTAACCCTAAAACAAACCCTAATTATATCCTAACCCTATAGGAAGAACATGTAAGTTCTTAATATTACTTAACACTTAAATATATAATAACACTGCAACAATGATACCTTAAAATAAGCTGTAACCAAAATATCTAAAATATTATACTTCCATAACCAAAATGAAGACTTCAAATCATCATCCACATACCAAAACTGGTCAATTCAGATGGTTATTGTTTTGTGACATTGAACGCAAAAGCAGGGCCACATGTGTGGATGAATGAAAGACAGAGTTGACATGCCCGACAAAATTGTGAGGAAAAAAATATAAATAAAACACAGGTGTTGAATAATTCATCTCGTATTGCTGCCTGGGTTCCACATGAATGCTCACAGCAACTTACGCTCTCGTCGGAAAGCACCAGGGAACCGAACGGCTGGAGTACATCAGAAAACCGGAGGGGAACATGGAGAACGGAGACACGATGTGTTGGATAACCACTCTCAGATTCAGCCCACACACAAGCTGGAAGTCCTGACCACATATATCTCTCCGCATTCGTTTCTTACGAAGACAGGAAGGAATGCAAGGATTCATAAAAGCCAGGTAAACAATTACAGGATTCGGGGTTATGCTAGGTCAGGCTCGATGGAGAAAGAAATGGACTTTTCCATGTGCTAAAAGCATCCTATAAGAAATGTCTCAAAGTCTGATGCCAAGCTAAATGAATGTCATCATTAAACCGGGGAAGGGAAACAAACACGTCCAAAAAAATACTGAAACTCGCTCCTATAAATCGACAGGGGTGGAAATTCATGTCTCAGGCCCCGTCCACACTACTGCGTTTTCGTTTAAAAACAGAGAATTAAAACGAATGCGATCTCCGTCCACACCAGCGTTTTATCTGCGTATTAGAATTGCGCGTGCCGGTGTAAACAGTGGCTGACAAATCAGGAAAGGAATCATAGAGCCGAGCGTGAGCCTCTGCGTCAACGTTTCTAAACTCCTATGTTTTGTCTCGTCTACACTAAAACGCCCTTCGCAGATTCAAAATCAAAACGCAAAATGCAGCTGCAGCGTTTCTAAACTTCCCCGTTTTAGGTCTTCGTTTTTTCTGTTTTAGTCTGGACGGGAGGTGCAAACGTAGCAAAAGGTCTCCCAGCACACCAAAACAAGATAAGGGCATAGGAAATTAATTAAAACATTAAAGGAGTAGTTGACTTTTTAAAAAAGCTTTTGCTGAAAATTTACTCACCCCCATGTCATCCAAGATCTGTTCTTTCTTTCTTCAGTCGAAAAGAAATTAAGGTTTTTGATGTAAATATTCCAGGATTTTTCTCCATATAATGGACTTCAATGGGGTCCAAACGTTTCAAGGTCCAAAAGAGAATTTCAGTGCACCTTCAAAGGGCTTTAAACGACACCAGACGATGAATAAGGGTCTTATTTCAAAAATAGATACAAAAGTTTACGTTTTATAAGCACAAATGCTCGCCTCGCTCTGTTCTGTGATGCGCGTTCGTGACTCTCCTGTTCGAACTCGTTGATCAACGAACTCATTTGGACCCCATTGAAGTCCATTATATGGAGAAAAATCCTGGAATGTTTTCATCAAAAACCTTAATTTCTTTATGACTGAAGAAAGAAAGACATGAACATCTTGGATGACACGGGGGTGAGGAAATTATCAGCAAATGATTTAAAAAAAAAAAAACTGAACTACTCCTTTAAGAATAGCAAGATAATGAAAAAGGTAGATTGAGAGAATGACAAAAAACGGAAATCGATGGATAGACAGATAGATAGAGACAAACCTGTATGTATTTCTAAAAAATTAAAAAGTCAATTCATAATTTTATACAGCGCTTTTAACAATATAGAGCGTTTCAAAGTAGCTTTACAGAGATAAAAAAAATATATAATTTAAGGCAACAGAGATTGGACTGGTTTTATAGCGGTTCTTGAATAATGTCATTTTCCAGCTGAAGTTAGTTTCACGCGAAACAGCACGCGCACAAATATCCAGCGAAGAACACAACGCGTAAATATGGACGTCAGACAGAAACTAGTGCTGCACACTGTTTGCACGATAATTTGCTCTGAGAAAAAAAAAAGCAAAAAAATTAAAAAATAAGATTTACCCGGTGACCTCAACCCATGCTTTGCTCTGAGTGGCTGTAGCTCACAACACCACAGAGGTTGAGTCGTGCGACAGCTCTGGATATCTAGCATTCTAGATGTTCTTTTTCTGGGCTCGGCGACGCGTCTGCGAGAGTCTTGACTTTGATGCGTCGTTGGCTCTTTCACACTAACAGATTGGCGCCCACTAACGCCCCGCGATTTGCACGCGATAACACCCTGACCTGTCGGCGAGCTCAACAATTTCCAAATCGGGCTTAAAATTATTTAGTGTGAACTAAGTTGCTTTGGATAAAAGCGTCTGATAAATGAATACATGAAAAAAAATTAAAAATGAAGACAGCCAGACATACTTGAAATTAAAATTTAGTAAACTTCTCTTGTCATGTTGAGGAACCTTTACTCTGGAAGCTCAACTGCTTTCTACAGTCTAAAGACAAAGCTCTGCCCAACAAAAGCTGCACGTCTTATGTTTTGTGTGTGTAAACATGTGGACGCTGACAGCCATCATGAAAACGCAGGAGGAAGAACAGACACAACATGCACCAGATTTACAGCAAAGGCCTTTTTGCTTTGATGCCGTGAATGATGCTAATCCAGACGCGGAGCAAAGACGACAGAGGTTAAAAATACAAAAACACATGCATGAAGCGATGCCAGAGAAGCCCAGCACACACACGGCTCACCCGGAGCTTATGTTAAAGCGCACATTTGCTTTGAGGCATTCGATAACAAAGAAAGTCTCAGATCAAATTCTGCCTGATGGGAAGCCAAAGTAAATCAGGAGATCAGGAACCTGGACGAGAAGAACCAGCAGCTGCTTCACCACAACACCTGTGCACACAATCCATCGGCTCCACGAGACTGTGTGTTCTGCAAACACTGAACAAATACAAGCAACTCCACTTTTTAAAATATGCAATGATAGCTATGATGATCATTGCAAGGTTTAAGTTATGATAGCATTCGCTTTTATTCCGTGCTGAGGCGCAAAATCAGCTATTATATTCATTATTGACCTTGCCCTCTTACCTGTAGTGAAAAATAATCGCAGATAAACATTAATCTGGACTTGAAATAAATTACCCCTCTTTATATACAAGACAGTCAAGGTCAGCATGACCAAATACATTATTTATGGATCATCATTATACAGCCGGCTTTATGCGATCCCTAATATCTCATGCATTTAGGCAAGGAATTCTTATGTTTTTGGAACAAATATTAATTCAGATTAGGCCTTGAGAGAACTGCGATTATAGTTATTTTTAAATTCCCAAATGACATTTTGGACTTAAATTAAATTAACACATGAATATCATTTACATTACGTTCCCACAACCCGCCAAAATAAAAGTTTGGTTTACCTTGAAGGTATTGTGGCAGAAATATTATATGGCCACACATTTAGAACACATTTTATAGGGCCCTATTATTGTAAAAATAAATAAATAATAATATTCTGTGAAAAGATTAATTGAGATTAATCACATCCAAAATAAAAGTTTGTGTTAACATAATATATGTGTGTGTGCTGTGTATAATTATTTTGTATATATATATATATATATATAAATACATATGCATGTATACATTTAAGAGTTATTTGCATGTAAATAGTGTATATATATATAAATACATCATTTTCATTTATACAAAATTATAATTTGTTCAATAATAATAATGAATAACACATTTTCTTAAATATATTCATGCATGTGTGTGTATTTATACAAAATAATTATACACAGCACATACACATGTAAACACAAACTTTTACTTTGTATGCGATTAATCACAATTAATCTTTGAATAGCCTATAGTATATATATATATATATACATATATTATATATATATACATATTATATATATATTAAATTATACACACACATACAACACACACACACTAATATTTAATTTAGCCATCAAATCGGAGTCTAGAAAAAAAAAACGGAAGAAAGAAAAATTAACAGAAGAAAAAATTAATTTCAGAATTCTATCAAATATTACAGTTAGTATAATAAGCTTGTTTAAAAACAACAACTGAAAAGTGAACTAAGACTAAAGAAGATCAAAGAGATACAAATATTTTATATATATATATATATATATATATATATATAATATTAATGTCATTCTACCCATATAGCCCTATGCATATAGAGGCCTTTTTTTATGATTTTAAGTGAAATATCCTCTTAAAGTGTTCGTAAAGATAAGTTAAGAAAATGTATATTACATTAATTATTTTTAGGACAATTAATCAGCAGCCAAAATGTCATTATCATGACTGTCCTAGAACAAGTTAAAAAAAAAAATCAATTTAGACATTAAATAAATAAAAGTGTAGCTCTGGTCAAAGCTTTGAATCATTTAAAAAGCTTTCTCTGCTACTTCGCAATCCTTGACATATGTATAGATCATGAAAAATGTTTAGAACTAAAGGTTACAACCACTGACAACAAAAAACAAGGTCCTCCAATGACATCTACGTGAAAACCGATTTTCACTTCAAGGTCCTTTAATCTTTTTGAAGACTAAGTCAAAGTGAAACTTTACCTCACATTCTCTATAAACATTCATACACATGTTATCGGAGACCTTGGAGTGAGTAATAATTAAGCCATTGCTTCCTATGCAAGGAAAACTGCAAACTGCCACTATGGGAGGGTGTTGTGTGTGATTGTGGTATAGCTTAGATGTTGATTACTGCTCAAGGCCAAAGAGAATTGGGTTCCTCCATCAAAATATTGTATTTGACCATTTTATCATCAATTATTAGGATCACTTAGTAAAGTAGCAGCACATCTGTTCCTGTAGTCATAGTCAATCATTTTATCCCTTAAAACTCACCAAAATGAGACATTTAAATGTTTTTTCCTGAAGAAAAAAAATTCTTCATGCCTTAAAATATCTTGAATGTAACTCGACACCCTCACCTCATTTAATATAATTGCTTCAATGATTATGGAAATGAGCCCTGCCTCCACTCACTCACTCACAGATCCACTGGTTGATGGTCACACAGCGATTTCAAACTGTGTTTTTGAGACTGTCTTTGGTTCACTGCAGTTTTAAGCAGAAAATACTCAGCAATGCTGTCGACTTATGAATTTACACATGGTTTATAGCGTATTAAAAACACCACATACACACATAAACAACATTAAAAGTTCAAACTTCAAATGTTCAACAAAGTTCAACTACATACAATGGAAGTCGATGGGGTCCAAAACAACCATATTGGCTTCTATTGTATTGAAACCTTTTTTGGTGTTTAGCAGAAGAATACAAAGTACAACAGGTTTGAGCGGAGTAAATAATCAAAGTATTTACATTTTTGTGAATCTCCCTTCACTGCTCAGCAAAACAAAGTATCAGGGAAGCCACAAACAAGAGTCGCCAGTGTCTTTGTGTGGTCTTTTGTTTGATGCCTTCTAAAATTCAAAAGCCATGGCAGAAATCAGTCTTGTTTCACACTGTTGTGAATCCGAGTTCTAATGGGGAATAACATGGGAAGTCTGAAGGGGGAGGGACGTTGTTCCAGAGCTTTTGGCAGAGGAATGGGTTCCTGTGGGGGAAGAGAAAGGCCTCGGTGTCAACAAGGCACAGGCTGCGAAGGAATCTGAGCAAACTTTTACACAAAGGATCCCCTCAGCGCCCGGGGGCTAGAGAGCCGTTTCACTGGAGAGGTAGCCAAACCAAACCATAAAACGGCTTGGGCGAGAGCCATTAGATCAGCTCGCACTTAAACAAAACACTCTTTCTATAGCAGCCCCCAACTGCCCTATACAGTCTCCCGGTAGACTTGCATGTATGACACACACAAAAAGCAATAGGATTTATGCAATTCCCCGTTAAATTCCTCTGTACAGGGAAGAAAAGTGTTGGTTTTTGCTCCTCGCGGTCCGAACTGCGAGAGCTTTGTTTCAACACTTGGTGGAGTCCATGATACGACTAATAAAAGGCAACTGAAGCCAATCCCGATCTATTTAAAAGTTATTCAGTCAGATGACGATTCATGCTTCAGCTGAAATCTTGACGCACAGTGTGTATTTAATCCTCTGAACATTCAATTATGCATCATGTCAGGTATATTTCATGTTTATCTCATAATTGTCTTTTCAAATGTTTTATTCGGTGCCGAAACAAACTTATAGAATCGAGATCTCGGGTTAAAACAAAAGCAGATCCTGATTCTCACTTTATCCACAATCAAGCAGATGTAATCATCTGCAACTTAAACTGCTACAGCATTTTTAACACTAAACAACACCTGCACTTCCGAATTTTGCAGGATGTTTTCATGCGTTCCAGAATGAGTGCGAAGCTGGATCTGACAGGTCTGGCAGAGGAAGGGTGCATTGATTATTTTAGCACTAAATGAACATGCACACTGCTGTGTGAGTGATCTACAGACGGGAGAGGAAGATCGTCTCCCCTAAGCTGGATTAAAGGCCATGCTAACACTCGTGGCTAATGGTCACGGGGGAGTCCAGTTTCCTTAGAGCACGACGACACCGACGTCACGATCCCAGCTGATAAACAACTCAAGACTGAAATAAATACTCCAACGTGAGGGAAACCATTTGCTATTCCTTTTTTTGTACACTACTTTTGAAATAGTTTTATTCATCAAGGATGCATTAAAGTGACGTAAAGAATTTTTCTGAGCATCAGATCATCATAATATTCAGCTTTGATCACAGGAATAAGTTAAACTTTTATGGAAGCTTGTTTCCGCCACAGAATAAAATATAATTGCGACATTCTCACAATTCTGACATTTTTTTCCTCACAATTTTGTAATATAGAGTTACCATTCTGAGGAAAAAAAGTCAGTATTTTTCCTGGTCTTAACTCGCCGTTCTAACTTCACTTCTGACTTCCTTAAAAAGGCATACGCTGTTAGAAATCCCGCTCAAAAATGTGAACCAATCAATGGCCTGTTTTGCAAATTCCTTGCAGTGAACATGTTTTCCTGGCACCGCATGGAGAAGGAATGAAAGACGCTTTTCTGATTCTTAATCCCACTTATTAATTCACACTCTTCAAGAGCTCATTGACAGGCTTTGGATAAAACACATTTTTTTCCGTGTTCTGTTTTTCTCAATTACTGCCAGTTCTATCGCTACGGCTTGGAATAGATTTTAACATTCAAAACTTAACTTCAAAGCATGCTACTTTCTTCTCTCCAAGAGCTGGCTGTAGTTCCACTTAATGAGTAATAATTGACTTACACCCGTTTAGACTGCAACGGCCGTCTCCGAATGCGCCTGGTGGTCTTTCACTGTGGCTGGAGGGAATATCCCTGTGTTAATCCCACTGGAAGTGGGTCAAAGAGTCGGGGGACGCGGATCCCAGACAGGAATGGACAAACCCCCCCCAACACACACAGAGAAAACCTGCTGGGATAAGATCTAAAGGCCAATTTATACTTCTGCGTCGAGGGTACGCCGTAATGTGCGGCGTTGGCTACGCACGTAGGCGACGCCGTTATGAGCATTTATACTTCTGCGTTCAGGTCTTGTTGCTCTGCAGTACTGCTCCAAAACGCTAGTTGGCGGCAGAGAGTTTTAATGTCCCACTGTGTTTAGATTCCTCGCGGCTAGGTTACTACAAGCAATAGCGATTGAAAGAGAGTGGATCATGTTGGAGTTGGAGCTTATTGAGGTGGAAAAACAGTTCACTTTAGTGAAATTACTAAAACTGAAAGGCAGAAATGAGAGAAGATGTCAGAGGAGATGGTACGTGCGGAAATCATAGACAGTGATGGAAATGCGTGAGGAGGTACGTGCGGAAATGCGTAGGAGGAAATGCGATGCTACCAAGCCGACCAATCACCGATCTTGCGGTCCGCGTCGTCGCGACGTGTAGTTACATTTTTGAGGAGGTGCGCGTCAGGCGACGGCGAAGGGTACGCGCAATGGGACGCGTCTGTGCGTATGCTACGCCGTACCTACTGCGCGCACCCTACGCAGAAGTATAAATTGGCCTTAAGCCTCAACCTCTCCAATATTTAAACGAGTTAAAAAAATTAAATTACAGCAGAAACCTTCAAAGCTCATCTGTGAAGGAAACACTTCAAACTAAACACACAAATTAGCTCCTCACTTTAACATGCAATTTATCCAATGCTGTGATCAGATAAAGGCTGTCTTCGCCCAAGCACATTATTATGCACAGAAAATATATAATCAACAGTAATTAAGCAGAACTCAATTCAGGCTAATAACCTCACATTATTTGTCACACAAGCTCGGGCCATTACTTTATCTGACTGAGGTGAGATCATGAAAAATTTATGATTTATTATTAATATGACAAAACAGAAACAAACAAAAAAAAATGCCTAATTGAAAACTACAGTGTTCACTACAGCCCTTCCATGAAGACAAACACTAATGCTAGAGATGCACAATATATCAGCCACCATATCGGTATCGGCCGATATGTGTTTATTTTTAATGTTATCGGCCAGATGAGAAAATTAATTAATGGATTATTACCTTCAGCTGAGAAATTTTAGATGCACACTGTTCGACATGAATAATTTGTAAAATGATCGAAATCTCTTCAAAAAGGAGTGATGAATTAATGCAACATGTGCAGCGCATGTCTGTCATTTAGGCTACAATTACTAGGGCTGTATTCAACCAAAGAAATCCTTAGTCGACCAAAGTCGAGTCCTGCGCAACGATTAATCGACAAAAAAAAAAAAAAAAAACGTGATGTTTTGATTAAACATTTTTTAAACAATTGTCATTGAGCATTTATAAAACAACAACGAAAAAACATCACAAATAAATAAAACTATAATAATAATACAATTCTTTGAAAATTAAGTGATTTTTTAACTGCAAAATGTGAAGAGCTCTGTCCTAGGTCTATAGTACAGTCCCAATCGCGCACCTGACCACACCACACGCTGCAAAAAATATAACTGCTATCTGCCACATAGTGAAAAATCCCAACAAAAGCTCTCGTTTATACAGGCTTTATATTCTTCTTTACTTTCAAAGTTATGGGTTAACTTTAGTCCTGACGATCAAGGCGTTTAAAACACACAAAAAAACAAATAACTTAAAACAATCCTAATAATAGGCTGTAGGACCGCGTATAGGTTTATTTTCGTTTGTTACATTATTTAGGCTATATTTTCAAATGCGTCAAGTGTACAAACGAAAACATTAAGAAAACACAATCTATTGAGTCAGCATGATATAGCCGTTAAAAGGCTGCTCGGGTCTTTTGCGCGCTCAAGTTCGATTTCAAATGTAGGCACGCGACTTGCGCGCTCATAATGGAGCAACGCGATCGCCTCCCTCCACAGTCTTGTCGTCTTTGTTTTAAAATGCAGCCAGACAAAAGATTTAGATTTCCTGGACATGTTGTCGACTAAAGCCAAAACAAGCAGCGTTCTAACTGAATGAATACAGCATCCCTTACCGAGCGCGAGCAGCAGCGCAGCTAGCCACAGGTGCGGTTCCCGAGTGTATTATGTGTGTGCGCTAAACTGTGGCGCAGTTACAAAAATAGCCTAAATTAAAGCATTTTAAAGTTGGGGACAAAACACAGGCTAATTATATTTAGAATACAGTAATAAATAACTGCTTATAAATGAATAAATATCAAGGAGTAAATCATTTAAAAATTCTTTCTATTGGTAAAAAAAAAAAAAAAAAATGCAACTGGTCGACCAATAAGAATGTCAGTCGACCAAGACGGCATCGACCGATTAGTCGACTAAACGACTAAAGTTGACAGCCCTAACAATTACAATGAGAACACCATTATAATAGTGTTTGGGACATGAATTTTAATGATGAGACTTTTGTTTTTGTTATCAGGCTCTCAAAAATTTTAAAAACCGTTGGATTTAGATTTATCGGCCAATATATTGGTTATCGGTTTTCAGATTTAAAAATTATCGGTATCGGCCAATATTTTCATGTGTGCATCCCTAACTATTGCAACATCATCATAGTTACCAGTGTAACGCTGACATTTAGCAGAAAACCCATCCATCAAACTACAGGTGGGGAAACTAGTTTGTTATCTTGAGATCTTGGAATGATTAAAGAGGCTATAAGCAGGAATAAGAGATTAAATATTAAATTAGGTCCTGGCGGTGTCCTTGAATGCCCTGGTGAGGAGAAGCTAAGGGACACAGTTAATGAAGTCTGAAGAATCTGGTTAGGTATTAAAGGAGAAACTAAGAAAAAACACGGATACTATAAGGGAACAAATGTTGACATTGCAAATATTACCCTGCAATATCTATGCAGCGACTCATTTTCCAGGAAACAAGATTAGGAGGGGGGAAAAAAAATCTAAAAGCAGACTTGATATCATTTGCAGCAAGGGGATTTGAAATAATTTCCTTCATCTGTATCAGATCAATGTGACAACTTCCACAAATCACACCGAGGCAGATTGGATTTCTTCCACTCGTCCAGCTGGGGAAGTGACCAGCGCTGTGCTTTTGTGACACAGTACTGAATGAATCTTTTGTTTAATAACGCTTGGCACTGCGGAGTTATTCCAGCTAGGTAAATTCCAATCCGTGGCATGGAGGAATTTCAATCGCTGGGCCAAGTCTCAAAGACGAGTCTGGCATGGACCAGTGGTGCCTGAAGCCATTCAGATGCAAGTCATTTTAAAGCTGGAAAATCATGCGGTCTAAGAAATACATCTGGGTACTTAGAGAAGCTGAATAATATAGTTTATCCTTGTGACGTCATCGTCGGCCGGAGTGACTGTGGTGTGGGGTGCGTGTGTATTACACGCGAATGAACGTTTAATTGCGTCTCATTAGCACGTAAAAACTCATTTTCAAGTACAAATTACACGACAATTCACAATGTGTGCCATAGAGACACATTTACGTGAGAACAGGCGGATTTGCAGTTATCATTGCGAATATGCTGAATTTAGGGGTTAAAAAAAAGAAGAAAAAAAAAACACTATATATTGTATTGACAACTCATCAATTTAATATGTATTTACCACTATATATTCTTCATAATTCAGTGTTTAGATAAACACTGAAAAAAACTCTACAAGTTTTAGGGCTGGACGATATATTGATATGTGATCACTCGGATTTAGATCTACCTTTATTGTATTTACATGATACATTCACAGGCAAACTGTCTTCATGTATTTCCCGTATAAATCAGGCTCATGTCAGGAAACAGACTCGTGGCTGCATGTCAATATCCACAGATCACTGGATCTTTGGTACACTTTATCAATTCCAAACTTTACGTAGTTTAAACTGCTAATCGTTCATTTTCCCCAATAAATCCAGTCACTCAGCAGCTCTTCTGCCACTCAGTCCGAATGAGGGAGTGCAAATGCATCCACTCTATAACAAGACTGCCAAAGAAACATTGTTAAATTGCAAACACCAACAACAATAAACCAAATAAAAAAAATTGCAGACCCGTCAAGCTGGGTCATTTTTGCATAGCTCAGCTCGCTCATGTTCCAAACAGCTGTTCTGCCCTACAGACACACACACCAATTAACAGCACCACATCCTGCTGAGAAGCACCTCGGCAGCATCATGGGAGGGAGAAACATGGTGCCAAAAATATCTGCACACCGACCAGCATTAGAGCCATGACTAACCAGGAGTGAGTGGGATATAGAGCGCTGACTGAGTCTGAAATCCCATTAATGAGCACTCAGGCTTTTTTGAAGTGATATGCACCAGGTAATTACCCTCACAGTGTATCAGTGAATTCTAACGGATTGTGATTCAATGTGTTTGACTATGCAATCCATCCATTTTAGAGATTGGCAACAGTTAAAAGTGGATTATTGATTAACTTCTATCTGTTTAATCAGAAATCGCGGCTAGCGTGACCGATCTACTTGTGAGAGTGTAAACATTTCAGGACAAAAAAAGATTCCAATTACGGTTTATTTACACTGGGTCAGCTTCCAATTACGCAAGGTCGTACGCCCATTCTCTCTGCTGAGAGAGTGTTATATTTCGAGCATATGAGACGTGTCCAAACAGATCCAGACTGGATTGCTAACTTGCTATAATATCTGAGATTTGAGTAAAATTCCCATGGTGGAGGTGTCTTACGATGAGTGTAAAAGCGTTGTGATATTAAAAACAGCTCACAACTGTACCTGAAAATGTGTTATGTCAAATGGCTTTCTAAAGCAATAAAAGTGTCGCAATCTGGTGTAAAAACACAGGTCTGCTGGTCTCCATGGCACATGAAGCATAGCTTCAAAAATATTCAAGATGACAACTCGCTGAAACAGCTTGCGTAAAAATTGCACATTGCTGGGTTAATTGGACTGTATGATGCTTTTGCAAAACATCTTTCAAGCGACCCAGCCGTGTTCAACTGGTGTTAAGTTATAATCACAACGGCAAGAAAGTGTAATTATGAAACAAGTGCATACTTAGTATTTATGTAATTATAGAGTAGACACTGCAAACAATAAAGTAAATTGTGACCCAGTTTGCAACGTAAAGGCAACTTTCCCATACAAAACTTTACAATGGTAACCAGTTTCCCAAAATATCACAGGCTTTGACTTTAAAACCTCAGGTTAAGGCCACTTCTCAGAGTTAAAAGGATAAATCACTCAAAAATGAAAATTGTTATGATTTACTTTCCCTCAAATTGTTACAAACCTTTACAAGTTTCTTTGTTCTGTTGAACACTAATGTTGGTACTAGTCAAACAGTTGATGGTAGCCATAGGGAAAAAAAGTCAATGGCTACTAGTTACTAACATTCTTTAAAAATATCTTCCTTTTGAGTTCAACAAATTAAAGAACCTCATATAGGTTTGGAGCAACTTAAGGATGAGTAAGTGATGATAATTTTTATTTTTGGGTGAACTATCCCTTTAAGCAAGGTTTAACATTTGGCATTTATGAACGTGGTTTACACCGCTATCTGGGTTGGTGGTTCAATGTCATAGAAAGTAGCTTAGCAAGACAACCAATCATTAAATGCATAGGTGTTTACCTAATTAAATATTCATGCGCTTTGTAAAGCGGCAGGTAGGCTAATTTCGCGCGCTAAAAAGTTTTAAACCGTTAAATCCGTTAGAACCAAAACAGACAGGACAAATGCCGATATTTTCACAGGTAAGTTCTAATAACTTAACAAAATGAATTGGATTAATAGGCACTATTAGATTAATAGGCACAATTTATAGGCACTATAAATTGTTAACAAAATGAATTGGATTAACGTTAGGCACTTCGTAGCTCATGTTACCTCATACATTTTAAAATAAAAACGTTAAAACCTGACAATTAAACCAGGAAAAAAATTAAGTAACGTTATATTAGCAGGGTGAAACACGAAGTTTAACCCATTGCTAAGTGCAACAAACTAATTTGCCAATTTAAAATGTAACTTAAGTTCCGTGGCTTAAAAAAAAAAACTATTGCTAGCTAGTATTAAGATTGACAGGTTAATTTCCGAAATATCGCGACCACAAGAAATCAACGTAAATTTGAGGACTTACTTGTCGTACTCGGCGTTGTCCTGGTCACATCGCGCGTCCTTGTGTTTCTGCCAGTCTTTGCCATGTTTGCAGGTGGTGAGAAGAACTACATCCTCCGCGTTATGAACATGATGTAAGGCATTCCTCGTGTCCGAGCCGATGCCGGTCAAATAGCGTTTCCCTTTAAATACCAACATATACTTTCTAAAAGGTGGAATGGTGTTGTATTTCAAGTACCCCCTGTCCCCTCCGGTCCTTGGGTGATCCTTGGAGAATAACGGGATGGATATGTCAAAGTTAGGTCTGAAGTTCTCCATACTGATGCTTGCTTTGGCCAGCATGGCCTGACCAATGTCAAAGCCCAAGTCTTCCGTATAGTCAGGCCATGTGCCGGAATACAAATTAAATATGAGGTGATTTCTACCATTGTTCCAAAGAGGCAAGCTCTGCACCTTGGTTTTGAGATTGTGCACGTACTGTGGTGATAATTGGTCTCGATCAAGAGTGTCCAAGCTCAGGACGAACAAACACGCTTGACCAGGGTCAGAAGTGTAAAACCTAGAGCCCTCGATGGTGGATAAAATGTTCTGGTAACTTTCCGAGATTTTCTCGCCCTTCTGCTGCGGATACACGTAGACTTTGAATCCGTTCCTTTGACATAAAGTGAAGTCGAAGCATGATTGCATGCGGCACCGTTTGCCCTTGTAAACGCTCGAGTTAACGTCTCTCTTCTGCCTGGGCGATATATGCACGTTATATCCCTCCGTGTCCGAATGGTCCCACGGGATAAAGTGTTGTAAGGGATCGGAAAAGTGCGGCCACGGTTGATCAGGACGATTATATCCATGTCGGCTCCTGGACCCCGTGGCCGCCGGACCCGGGACCGCCCCTCCTCCGAAGTAAAAGAGCAAAACTAGAAAGGCGCCAGTCAAGAGCGAGATCAGATATCGTTTTTTGGCCTGCATGTGTCCAGATCGCGGTGTTCGCAAATAAATTTCAAGTTTGTATCTCAGCAGAAGCAGCCGCACCACCTCCTCCAGCTATAGTACCGCTCCGCCATCTTCCAGCCTGCGAGGATTTACAACTCTTCAGATTCCGATCAGCAAATAGCAAGCGATTGATCAAGCGCATGTGGGCGATTTTACATCGGGCTCCTCGATCTCCCTCGTCTGTCTAATACTAGCGACATTTCACAGTGCAGCCATTACCTCCAGCAAACGCACCGGTTTTGATCATTAGAAACACATAATCAGGTATAAATACTCGCTGATTTAGTTTTCCCGCGGAGGATTAATAAAAACGCAACGAAACGCGTCGCACGGGAGAGTTGCAGCGGCACTGACTCACGGGGTCTTTGGAGGACAGGGGGTCCCGTTGGAAAACATGCAAAGTCGTAAATAATAATGCAACGACCGAGGTTTATCTCCGATGCTTTGCGTTTCCAAACCACACGTCCAGGCTGAACTAAAGCGTAACTCCATGCATTCACCTCCGAAACAATAACACACACACACACACACACAGGACAGATCACCGTAACCTCACGAATCCCTGCATTTCTCTTATTCCTGCGCTCTCCGTGGACCTTCACACACGCAAGAAGTGGATTTCCTCTTCACCAGGACACCGGCTCTGGAAAGCGACGTTTCGCGTTTAGCGAAGAAAAAAAACGGGCGAGTTTCACAGGATGTTTCCTCCGCGAATAAAATCAACTGAGTTCCTTGATCCGCGAGTCCAAACACCTATTTGCTCAGTTGTTCCGATTGTTACTCTGTTACATTCCAATCCCGACACGACGCCAGTGTGCGTGACGTCACGTCATGGTGCATCGTGCGTTTTCATTGGAAAGAGCAACCGGATGGGGCGGGGCTTCTACAGCACCCATTCATTCCCAAAGCAGTGCTTCTCACAGAGTGTAGATTTGGACTTCTAAGTTCTAACCACTACACATTCAAAATGGGCTATATGCACGCATAAGTTCCGCATTTGACGTAAGGATGCTCGTCCATTTCCGGTTGTGTAGATTAAAGCGGAGGAGAACCGGAGAAAACGGGATTATGGCAGAGTCTTCAATATTTGCTGTCCTCCCGTCTTTGAAACGAAACGTACATACGTTTAGATGTAATTTTATATATAGATATGTTTATTTAATATAATTTTAAAAAGAAGCATAAACACAACGAGGGGTGTCTGTTTTATCTGTTTTTGTGACTAACGTTTCATTAGTATAACCATGGAGTATAAAATTCAATATAAATTCTCGGTATTGCATTGGACTCTATGATCGGCGGAAGTTATCGAGCATCCCTAATGCTTCACCGGAAATAACGCCGTGCATAGAGCCCATTGAATCACTTTTTTGAATGTAGATATTTTCTTTTAATTCAGCTTTCAGAAAATCAGTTTGCCCTATAATAACATTACCACTCAGAGCAGAGGATTCTTCTTCAAATAGAACAGACAGTTATTTCAATTCCATTTAAAGATAAAAGTTAGCTAGTATATTTTTTCTCTTTTACCTCTTTATATATTTGCTATTATTATTTCTAAAACATTTCTACCTTAATTATGTGGTGATTAACTTTTTTTTCTTTGTGATGCTGATGTTAATAAAAGCTTTATTTGCATGACTTATTATGTGCAATATTGCCAATACCGTACTTGAAATAGACAAAACAGAAAATGAATATAGCTTAAAAAAGAAATGAGATGAAATGAAGGGAAGCATAAATATAGCTTTAAAAAGAAATTAAGTAAAATAATGGTGATTAAAAAATAACTGGTGCCGATTCTGCCAAAAATAAAATGTGTTTTTCATTGGTTTGGATATCTTGGAATAATTTTGGGTATTGCCTTAGATTGAACCCCCATTATAATGACTTAATTATTATAACTAATTAATATAAAAATCTGATAACTCACACCATTTCTAAACAACTGACTTATTCACGCTTTATTTAACTAATAACTGAAAGAAGACGACTGGATTACCCAACGGATTTGCTTTTATATCTTTCTGCTGATCAGAAGCCCGGCTCTATAGCACTTCCTCTTCCCAAAGCCTCTCGAAGCTTGTGATAAAAAGCCCCAAATTTGGGCCGCTGTAAACAAATACCCGTGTCTGGACGGGGTAAGCCGCGAGTTCAGAGAGTTCTAAGCCCTAGGAAAGACAAAACACCCTTTGAGAGTCCTCTACCCTCCACTGTTCCAGGATCTGATAAAGCGCTCCAGATGATGTAACACACTGCATTCCCTGTGTTGTGGAAAGGGCTGGGCTCAGTGATATGGAGACGCTACACAGGTGAATGTGGGAAGACCACAATAGGAACACCTAATAAACGGGATATGGAACACAAATACAAATGCTTAACGAAGCCAACATCAACTGTACTGAAAGATTGATGCCTTTATACATATAAATCATGAGAGGAGAAAAAAATCAATAACAGACATATTGTGTTAGGGAATCTTTCTTTGGCCATAGAACATTGAAAACAAAAAAAATGAAAAAACATTAACAAATAAAAGAATTATATAAAGATGTATATTTTAGTTACACAACTAAAATCTCAATAATAATAATTAAATACATTATAATAATATAGTAATATAAATAATTAAAAACATTTAAATAAAATCAGCATCATAAGTAAATACAACATATAATGATAATAATAATATATTTAAATATAATAATAATTATAATAATACAATTTGATTTAAATAAAATAATTATTTAAATAATTAAATACATTTAGATAATATAATATAATATTTTAATAGTGGCCAAAAGTGATATCCAGAGGGTATATTTGATTTTATTGTTGCAATGATCAAAATATGACAAAATGATTTGGCGACAAAAAGGCAAACAACAGCTACAGGTTTACTTTTACTAAGTGCAAAAAAAAGTGAAGAGAAAAAAAAAAGCTGACGGAAAAAAAGCATGGGTTGACTACAACGTAATCGGTGATTAATATTTAATATTAAAAAATATTTTTAATGTGTGTTCAAAATTTTGGTTCAAAAATGATAATGGTGTTTCATTGCATTAACATTAATAAAAGCACAACCACAAAGTAAGGCTTACAAAAAAAAAACTTTATTAGTTTTAAAATTTTGAATAAAGATGTCATTTTCCTAAACTGGCCACTACTGTATAGTAGAATCTGCCATTGTCTTGTAAAATGTTTAAAATAAATCATGGGCATGGAAATGCTGCATGTTTCTGTTTGATGTCTCATAGCTGTGTATTGTTGATGTCTTTCGCATTGTTCATGCTTGCTCACTCTATTGTATTTTTTATCTCGCCAAAGCCAAACAAGCACAGCTGTTTAGCTGCAATGCCATGGCTATGCTTTCAGGGGATGTTAATATATCAGGATCCCGTTCGAGAGCCGACAACAGTTGAAGAATCAAGCAGCGCTCCGTGACTAACACAGACATAGCCGTTGAGTAGGTGTGGATTCTGAAGTCCTGCTCCTCTTGTTTAACTCTCTCTGGTGCCCTCCAGGCAAATGAAGCTTTAGAAGAGAAAGAAAAAGCACAAAACTGGCACACAGCGTCTTTAACGCATGAGTGTGGGATGGCGAGATACCTCCTCGTTGCTTTATTTATTTAAAATGACCTTTCCGTACTGGAACGGAGTTCGCTCTTGGCAATGTGAAGGTTTAAATGTTGGAAGATGTAGGAGGGGAGAGCAGCAGAAACCAAACCCAAGAGGGAGAGAGAGAGAGATGGAGAGAGAGAGAGAGAGAGAGAGAGAGAGAGAGAGAGAGAGAGAGAGAGAGAGAGAGAGAGAGAGAGAGAGAGAGAGAGAGAGAGAGAGAGAGAGAGAGAGAGAGAGAGAGAGAGAGAGAGAGAGAGAGAGAGAGAGAGAGAGAGAGAGAGAGAGAGAGAGAGAGTCGAATAAGGAAAAAAGAGCTCGAGTGACTCCAGGGAGAGCAAGGCAGTAAATGAAGCAGAACAGGTTAGATGTGTTGATAGGTTTTTGTCCTCATTAAAAAAAGCCAAGTTCTTGACTTCTGAACCCCTTCATTTGTATTCTGTGGCAATTTATTCCACACAGATTTAGACTGGAGAATTGGGTTAGATTGTGGTGGTGAAATGAGAGTTTCTTTGCTAAACTCCAGCCAGAGGATTCTTCATTTGGCTCTGTTTTTTTTTTTCAACTTACATGATTAAAAGAGAGAGAGAGAGAGAGAGCGAAAGTACAGGAAGAACGATGCCCAGAAGTACAGCGGTACTTCAGTTTTCAAAATGAGTAATGAAAAATTACCATTAATTTAACTGCATCATAAACAAAGCTACTTTCTTTAATTATTATGCATGCAGGATCATGAGCTCACAATTAATTAATATTCAGGTGAAGGGTGTAATTCGTGCACCACTAACTAACATGGCAAGATTAATGATTGTTTTCATACTGGTTTTCTCAACATTCTACCCAGTTTTCCATTGGTTGGGCAAACTGACACTTCACCAAATTCAGTGTTGCCATGCTGGGTGTTTAAAGCCTTCCTGTGGTGTAAATCAAGCTATTAATGTTGCTTATATGTGGTGTTTTTAATATACGCTTTAACACACACCATGTGTAAATTCATAAGTCGACAGCATTGCTGAGTATTTCCTCCTTAAAACTGCAGTGAACCAAAGACAGTCTCAAAAAAAACACGGTTTGAAATCGCTGGTGTTTCTGACATCACAAACGACCTTGTGACCAATCAGATCAACGTGTGATCGTCAATCAGAGGATCTCTGAGCTAAGTGAGTGAGTGAGTGGAGGCGGGGGGTCATTTGCATATTCATTGAGCTGCATACCAAATGAGGCAAGGGTGTCGAGTTACATTCAAACTATTTTAAGGCATGATAAATAAAAAATAAAAAAAACTTAAATATGTTGATGACATGAAAAAATGAAATTTATGATCATTCTTTGTTGGACCTCAAAAGGAGAAATGTAAAAAAAAAAGATCAAATAAAACTGTTGATGTGTATTCAAAGTGTTCTGAGGGAATAAGACACAAACCTTTAATTTATTATTTAGCCAAAATCACAAGAGCGTGTTCACAAATTTGCATTTGCTCAGCGGTTCACTCCAGTTCACACAGGAAATTATAGAGCGAGGACAGCGAGTAATCAAAACACGCACAAACCAATACACAAAAAAAGGCAAACCAAAAAAAGGAGTATACTTTTTTCTGTAAAATAACATTTGATTTCTCCGAATGGTGTGTTTGTGTTTAGGAAACTTCCCTGATTTTGTCGTCCGAAAAAAACTAGGATAGGGACAAACTATCCCTTTAAGATGCTCAAAAAGAGCTATGTTTTTACAGCACCAGAGCCACAAAGTTTCTTTTCAGGGAAATTAACCTAGTAATGGTTTATTTTGTCTTTGCATACTATGTCGGGTGTGGTGAAAAGATTTTAACATCAACAAAAATTACACACTCACCTTTAAGAGAACTTCAAAAACACTAAAACATGATTTAAAATGTGAAAGACTGCCAGGGTCACACAACACCTTTCCTTTCCCATACATTAATATCCATTTTAACTTAAATGCTGGAAATAAAGTTCATGTCATGTTATATATCTGTCATCTCAAAATTGATCCTGATCTGGTGAATCTATGATTTCTCTGGGGGAGGACGAAATATAACATTTGGCCCATTGTGCCCTCACACACACACTCACACACAGATTTACAGTGTCTTTGATGACCAGCAGTGTGAATGTTAATGCATTACCTCCTCAGGCTGAGATCAGAGCCAGCTTTCTTCACACTCTTTGAACTTCCTTTTGTTTTCTCTCCCAGTCATCAGGGTTCCCAGACACAGAACAGGAACAGTTATCTGGATGGATGCCTGTCAGCGAGGGATCCTCAGATCTTCCTGGGTATGTATACACACACCCACATTCTCATTCACACACACACACACACACACACACACACACACACATACATCTGGACTATCCATATATGTAATGGTTTTTATACTGTACAAACTGTATATTCTTTCTTTACACTAACCCTACCGCTAAATACACACATACGCACACGCACACATAAATGGGGACTCTCCATATAAACGTAATGATTTTTATACTGTACAACCTGTATATTCTCTCCTTACATTTACATTTATTCATTTAGCTGACGCTTTTATCCAAGGCGACTTACAATTGCTATATATGTCAGAGGTCGCACGCCTCTGGAGCAACTGGTTAAGTGTCTTGCTCAGGGACACATGGATATCTCGCAGTGGATTCGAACCCGGGACTCTCACACAAAAGGCATGTGTCTTATCCACTGCGCCATCACCACCCCCTTACACTAACCCTACCGCTAAAACCTCACACACACACACACACACACACATAAATGGGGACTATCTATAGACGTAATGGATTTTATACTGTACAAACTGTATATTCTCTCCTTACATTTACATTTATTCATTTAGCTGACGCTTTTATCCAAGGCGACTTACAATTGCTATATATGTCAGAGGTCGCACGCCTCTGGAGCAACTAGGGGTCTCCTTATACTAACCCTACCACTAAATCCCCCCCCCCCACACACACACACACACATATACACGCACACACACATTCTCACACACACACACACACACACACACACACACACATATATGGGGACTCTCCAAAGACATAATGGTTTTTATTCTGTACAAACTGTATATTCTCTCCTTTTACTAACCGTAGCGCTAGGAGAGACAGAGTGTGTGTGGTTTTTTTTTTTAGCTCCATACGGTTGTAAAAATACAAAATAACAAAATATAACCAAAAAATGTTAATGTTATTATTTTGTGTCAGTACAGTTGGTTTAGAACTTTGAAATGTGTCGGTCAAATTGACCCGTGAACATCACGAACATAGCAGTAATTTTGTTTGTATATGTCAAAACACATCAGCATGTTGAAACTTTGCATGCATGTTCATCATGATAAATGAGAAAAAGTCACAAAATATCAAGAAAACAAAAAACAAATATTAACCAGTATTTCCAACAACTAGAAAATGTACCAGTACATTGAGAACCAATATGACGCACACATAAAAAAGCCGAAACTGACAAGTGTGGACATGTAAGGCAACTCATGCAATGTGACAGTGAGGGTTAATTAAGTATCTTTGTCACGTCGCCCGTGAACACACATAGACCCAAACACAGCATCTTCAACATGTCCGCAGTGTCACACTGACAATTCACATGCTTAACTAAACTGTGAATATGATGAAAGCCTTCTGACTTTTTTAAAGTCAGCCAGGCGAAGCTATCAGTTTGAGTGTTGGTAAAATCTATCTTTGATAGATATCTTTGTGTTTTCTTTCACTTTGCAAACTGACCCACTGAAGTGCCTTATAAAACAGAGCGTTATTCAGATGTAATTTTCACTGAAACAGGAAGACAGGGCAGGGCATAACAAGCAGCTCCTCCCCTTTTTAAAAATAGCCAATAGGCCTTTATCACATTTCTTGGTTTGGAACGTTCGAAATCGCCAAGCAGTGTACTCGCACTTCCGGTGGTTACTTAGTTACCAGATAAACTATGGCTGCCTCCTCTCGCCGGTGCTATTGCAGTGTACCGGGTTGTTCAACATCAAAACAAAGACAGCCATACCTTAGCTTCCATGACTTCCCAAAAGACGAACACCTCCGCAAGGCTTGGGTGAGATTGATAAGGAGGGACGAAGGTCCTTTGTTCCATATAAGTCGGGGTAGTACGTTTGCAGCTTGCACTTTGACGAGGAAAGCATTTACGTCTCGAAAAGTGGGCGGAGGAGACTAAAATCCGGTACTACACCAAGTCGATTTTCGTGGAACAGCTGGGGGGAGACTCGTGTGCTTCGCCAGTCAGTTTTCGATCGGGTTAATGCGCGTTTTGAAGTAACGTTAATTGAAGAGTCACAGAATAGCGACTCTGCTATAGAGAACGCGGATGAACAGCCCACAGTCGCGGAGGATCAACAACCCGCGGCCGCCAGTGATCACAATTACTCCCGCGACTCCGCAGGTGGACTAGATGCTGATGCTGCTGCCGAAACCATCAGGCAACTGGAGGCACCACATCGTCTTGGCCAACTTTTGGGAGATTCGAGAGAGAAGTAGTCCAGCGATAACAGGCAGCCATTTCGAACGCAATAACCGGAAGACGCAGTACACTGCTTCAGCTATTTTTGACGGTTACTTCCGGCGTTCTATTTTGATGCGATAAAGGCCTATAGCGTTTTGTTTATGTCACAACTCGGATCCATTGAGGAGTAATTATGATCGGTTCAGAAATCGTCGGGCCAATCAAATTGCCAGGGCGGGCTATATACGATGATGGACAGATCTGAAGTTTAGTAATCATCACGTTATCAAAGAGTGCTTGGGTTGTACTGGTTTCTCTCAAAGATGGCCGCTGCTGGAGAATTGAGATGTATAGATTCCTCTATCGCATTGTAAAAGAAATCAACTGCGCATTCATTCTAAACAGAGAACTGCAATCAAGGCATTTGTCGATTGGAAAGATGTGTTTGCAGTCCTTCCTACGGGATTTGGCAAAAGTTAATTTATCAACTGGCTCCGATGGTTGCTAAGAAGAGGGACGCAGTGAAACCCTGTGGTCGTTGTGGTTTCTCCTTTGGTCGCGCTCACGGAGGACCAAGTAAAAGAAGCAACACTAATTATTTTACTACTTTTTCCAGCATATGTGTAATTGACCTATGCCTAAGCCACGCCCCCTCCATTCACTCGGACACAGAGTTCGGGGACAGACGCTATGGCAGCGGTAAGAGTACAGTAGAAGACAATTGGTGATTTTTGGAGACAGAAAGATTATATATCATCTCAAAGTCACCCAAAGGGCCTTAACTATGCATTGGAGGGTTATATTAAAACCGATTTAAGCCCACCGCAGTGTATAGTTGTCATTTTCCTTTTGTAAGTATTTTTATAGATGTTATCCATGTTGTATGTATCAATGCCATGCAAGGAAACAACCATTTAAAGGAGTTCAAGAGAAAAAAAAGGTATTCACTTCCTTCCTGTCACATGAGGCTGTCAACTTCCTACCCCTACTTCCAGGAAGCATGGCGAAGGCAAACCCTCCCAAAGAAAGCTCATTTTCATATTACTTAGAAGTATTTTTTGTTAACATATATATATATCTACATAATGAAGGTCTCTAGAATCCTCCAAACAAAACAAATCTTACAATAGATCGTCTCAGGTTACGACTGTAACCTATGTTCCCTGAGAACAGGGAACGAGACAATACGTTGAATGACGCAATGGGGAACGCCTCAGGCGTGACAGGTGTCTGAAATCAAATATCAACTCACAGTAATCAGGTTGACCGGCGACAGCCGTGCATCATCAGCTTGAGTGATGAGCGCGTCAATCTGGATGTATAAGAAGGGCGCCTTGAAACCGTGACAACATCCTATCGTCTGAAGGGACTGTTGCAGGCAGGCCCCGAGGCATGGCAACGAGACGTATTGTCTCGTTCCCTGTTCTCAGGGAACATAGGTTACAGTCGTAACCTGAGACGTTCCCTTTCGAAGGGAACTCAACAATACGTTGAATGACGCAATGGGGAACGAAATACCCACTCCGCCATGCTGAGGGGAGTGCATGCCTAAAGGCAGTGACAACTGTCAGAACCAGTAATTCCAAGGAACACTGAAACCACTCACCCTATGTTACATCGGGCTGTCAGTGACAGCACTCCCTACCGGTCATAGCCCAAGCTAATGAACCAAGAAAAACCAGAACGTAATAACGTGGGTAAATCAGGGCCAGCTCAAAGGCTTTAGGACCACAACTTCAAAATAGAAGGGGTCCCTTCTAGGGAGTGTGGCTAGGGGGCCAAAGGGACCCCCAGCCAGTCACTATTCAGGAGAACACTCCTCCTGAAATGCCCCCAGGCTGGCCTGGTGATCTGTACTAAGACACACAGTCTGGCCATAGCCTGTCCGTCCAAGACAGAGCCTCTGGAAATTGCCTAGAAAAGGCATCCAAAAACTGAAGGCCCGCGAAGCTGGCAGAAACCATCGAGTTTCGGATCACAGAGACGGGATCCTCCGGAGAGTGTGACTCAACCTCAAAACAATGGGAATCGTACACTCAATCCACGAGTTTCCACCCAGTGCTCGCTTTTGAGCACTGAGGAAGTAAGAGAGGGATCAAAATCAGGAAGGTCAAAGAGACCTAAGACCTGATGACCCCATGTGTGGGGAGCTCCGATACATGAGGGCTCATGTCAGGAAGGCCGTAGGTTGTGCGGCCTGAAACCCAACGACCACAGCATGTGGAAGCTCATCCTTCAGGAAAGCCAGAGGCTAGAACCTGACAGACCCACAATGTGGGGCTACCTTCGAAAAAGGTCTAATGAGACCTAAAACCACCAGTTGTGGGAGATAGCTCGAACAAGGGAAGTGCCTGTCGTAATGTATTGCGACAAAGACACATCTAGAGTGGGACCCAAAGTGAAGAACCGGAGTCTGAACCACATAAGAAGGGACCGAAGCATACTGCGCGTGACCCTCACCATAAGAAATGGATTTTAAAAAGTGCACAAGACATCTCGTCGGGTGACTTACCACAATAATAGGTGAAGTATGGGTTTGTGTACTTCACTCTGAATTCAAGAAGGCCTGGTGAGGCCTGTAACCCAGCAACCACAATATGTGGGAGCTCATAACCAGGAAGGCCTGTTGAGGCCTGTAATCTGGCGACCACAGTGTGTGGGAGCTCATGACCAGGAAGGCCTGGTAAGGCCTGTAACCTGGCGACCACATTGGGTGGGAGCTCGTACTCAGGAAGGTCATTGAGACCCAGCCTGGTGACCACAACCTGTGGGAGCTTACTCCACCAAGTGGAAGCTACTTCTTCCAGAAGTTAGCCAGAGAAGGGCGTCCCTGTAGCCAGTGACAGGACGCCACTTAAAGTGGGACCCAAGGGAAGACCGGGGTCTGAGCCACATAAGAAGGGACCGAAGCATACCACGCGTGACCCTTACCATACAAAATGGATTTTAGAAAGTACACAAGACATCCCGTCATGTGATTTACCACAATAATAGGTGAAGTAGGGGTTAGTGTACTTCACTCTGAATTCAGGAAGGCCGAACTTGAGGCCTGTTATCTGGCAGCCACAACAAGTGGGAACCCATAATCAGGAAGGCCTGACAAGGCCTAACACCCGATAGTCCCAATGCATGGGGAGCTCACATTCAGGAAGGCCGCTGAGGCCTGCAGCCTGACATGTGAAGACTCACCACTACAACTTAGCGACCACGAAAGTGGGGGTTTCACATTCAGGAAGGCCTGGTGAAGCCTGCAACCTGACATGTGACAACTCATAACCAGGAAGGCCAATGAAGCCTGAAGCCTGGTGACCACAGAGTGGGAGCAAAGTGCTCAGGAAAGGTGGTGAGGCTGTATTCTGGCTACCGCAGCATGTGGGAGCCCACATTCAGGAAGGCTGGGTGAGGCCTGTAAACTGACTACCACAGTATGTGGGAACTCATAACCAGGAAGGCCTGGTGAGGCCTGTAACCTGGCGACCACAATGTGTGGGAGCTCATAACCAGGAAGGCCTGGTGAGGCTTGTAACCTGGCGACCACAGTATGTGGGAGCTCATTACCAGGAAGGCCTGGTGAGGCCTGTAACCTGGCGACCACAATGTGTGGGAGCTCATAACCAGGAAGGCCTGGTGAGGCCTGTAACCTGGCGACCACAGTATGTGGGAGCTCATTACCAGGAAGGCCTGGTGAGGCCTGTAACCTGGCGACCACAATGTGTGGGAGCTCATAACCAGGAAGGCCTGGTGAGGCCTTTAACCTGGCGACCACAGTATGTGAGAGCTCGTATCCTGGTGACCACAGTATGTGGGAGCTCATAACCAGGAAGGCCTGGTGAAGCCTGTAACCCAGCGACCACAGCATGTGGGAGCTCATAACCAGGAAGGCCTGGTGAGGCCTGTAACCTGGCGACCACAATAAGTGGGAGCTCATAACCAGGAAGGCCTGGTGAGGCCTGTAACCTGGCGACCACAGTATGTGGGAGCTCATAACCAGGAAGGCCTGGTGAGGCCTGTAACCCGGCAACCACAGTATGTGGGAACTATAACCAGGAAGGCCCCTTTGAGGCCTGTAACGTAGCGACCACAATGTGTGGGAGCTCATAACCAGGAAGGCCTGTTGAGGCCTGTAACCTGGCGACCACAGTATGTGGGAGCTCATAACCAGGAAGGCCTAGTTAGGCTTGTAACCTGGCGACCACAGTATATGGGAGCTCATAACCAGGAAGGCCTGGTGAGGCCTGTAACCTGGCGACCACAGTATGTGGGAGCTCATAACCAGGAAGGCCTAGTGAGGCTTGTAACCTGGCGACCACAGTATGTGGGAGCTCATAACCAGGAAGGCCTGGTGAGGCCTGTAACCCGGCAACCACAGTATGTGGGAGCTCCCACGGATGTCTCTCCGTGGCCACCATAGCACTGACGGAACAGCAGATTGCTTGGTGGCCCGGAGTCCCGCAGCAGATCAGTCTGGTAGGCCTGAGGACCACAAGGGCGTGCAGAACCGCACCTGCCTGACCTGCTGCCGTGTACGCTCTGTCATTCAAGCATGAAGATGTCTTGAGCAGCTTGGATGACAGGGTCAGAGCTCTTAGTGAAGAGGACCAACCAGAGACGAGATAGTTAGCCAACGTCTCGTCCACTGGCGGCATCGACACATATCCGTGCTCCACGGCTCCCTCCACAGCAGCGAAACTAGCCCGCTGATGCAGACAGAGACGTGAGGAGAACGGATTCTTCCATACCCTCGCAATCCCAGCGTGGAGATCAGAAAGGAATGGAAGGCTCATCCGGGCTGGTGGCTTATGGGTGGGGAGGAACCAGCCATCCAAAATACCATGAGCGGGTTCCTCCCAGACGCGCCTCCACTGCAACTGCAATCTGTCTGTGGCGCGCCCCATAATGTCAACCAGCTCAGCGTACACTGGGCAGGAGGCAAACAGTCCCTGAAGACGAAAAGAATGTTGTCACGGTTTCAAGGCGCCCTTCTTATACATCCAGATTGACGCGCTCATCACTCAAGCTGATGATGCACGGGCTGTCGCCGGTCAACCTGATTACTGTGAGTTGATATTTGATTTCAGACACCTGTCACGCCTGAGGCGTTCCCCATTGCGTCATTCAACGTATTGTTGAGTTCCCTTCGAAAGGGAACTATAGTTTTTTGTATACTTAGTCAAAAGTCCAAGCGGCCACTATAGTTGCCGGTGGGCAAATGCCTTGTAAGTACATATATCATGGGGAAATGGGGTATACTGTGTTAATAGGTTAAAAATTCAAGTTTATTGGACTTGTTTAGTGCATAAACATAACTTTACCCTTTAAAATGATATCTCTACTGTTCATTAGTACTGTCTGTATGCACTGTTATTTCAGTTTTTTGTTTTATATATATATATATATATATAATTTTTTCTTCATTCTAATTATTTGTATTTATTTATTTTCATTTAACTTTTTGATACACAATGCCCTTATGGCTGCACTTTGTTCTGCACGCTACAATTTTGTGCGTTTGTTCATTTGAGGTTTACAGTCGGGCTGTTTGTTGTCTCAGAGACCCCAGGCAACAAAATGTAATTTTGTAACAAATTTTTTACATATTTTGTACAAATTTTGTACAAATGTAATTTGTTACATTTTGGAACAAATTACATTTTTGATATATGCATATCTACATATTATGAAATCATAATTATAACAACGAAAGTTACTTTTTGTCAAAAATTTTTAGTTTTTGTACTGGAAAAAAATCTGTTTTTCAATAATGTTACATTATGATTAGAATCAAACCTGATCAGGACGTTACAAAGAGAAAAGTTGGAGTCTTTAGAGTTTATCATTTATTTCAAACAACTGTTTTTCATATAATTCTAAAAAATGTGTGAAGTGTGCCACATTTAATTTCTGTCTATGTGTGTTCTTTCTGATTTTGAGGATGAATTTTGTCCATTGACAAAAATCGTTTGATTCTAATCATAATATAACATTATTGAAAAACAGATTTTCCAGTATTTTTCCAGTACAAACTAGACAAAAAGTAACTTTTATTGTTATAATTGAGATTTCATAATATGTAGATATGAATACAACTGGAAAAACTTGTGAAAATTGTCTTTCATTTAGTCAAATAGCAAATAATGGAGCTCTGCAGCCATCTACTGGTTAAAGTGATAATTTATTACTTTTAATACGGCATTTTCCAAAAGATGGGCAAAAATCGTACACTAAACCATGTAAAATTATCCATGTTATCCCCAAAAATGAAAGTTAGAAATGTGGGTCAAAAAGACCCCAAACAGCGCACAAGGTTTAAGACAAATTGATTTGTTGTTTGTTGTGTTTTCATATTCAAGACATTATAAGCTAGATCAACCCAATCTCATGGGAATTCGTACGTATTTTTTGAGGTGGCTAATTTGTAACAATTCGTACAAAATCACTCATACGAATTAATATGATTTTTGCTAAATTTGTACATGTTTTACGAATTGGCCAATTCGTATGAATTCGTACGAATGACCTACCCCTGACCCCGCCCCTAAACCTACCCGTCACGTGGCACGTGGGTTTAGACAAATCGTACGAATTTGTATGAGTGAGGTCGTATGAATTAGTACGAATTAGCCACTTTTTAATCACTCGTACGAATTCGTACAAATTGGTCGTGAGATAGCATTGGCTAGATTACGCTTTTTTGGGTTCGCATCAAACGTTCTTCGACTTTTATACACAATACATTTGTTTATGAATGAAGATTGATCTGTTGAAAGCAGTTATTTTGAGATAGATCTCCTCCTATTCATATTTAACATTAAGGGGGTGCATACAACATATTTGCCCACCAGCAACTAAAAAGCCGAAACTGACAAGTGTGTTGCCGCACATTCAAATACGATTTTCAAGAAGAAAAAAAACCTGGGGAAAATAAATGCAGAACATGTTTACATAGGAAATTATTAACACGACTATATGCATGAAACCATTCAGAAAAATTTGGGCACAAATGGGTAACAATTTTATTGTTGAGAAGGGCGATGAAAAGCTTCAGCTCCAGGCAGAAATGTGCAGTTCACAGTGTAAATGTGATATACGCGCATATCGTTGCTACAGTATTTACATGAATCATTCAGCACAACATTGTTAACATTTGTTATCTTGGTTATTTACATATACGCTAATGAAGATAAGTGACATGATGTACAATGTAGCTAGGGGTGGGAATTGGCAACAATGTGACGATTCGATATATCACGATATTTGGGCCACGATACAATATTATTGCGATTTTCAATATATTGCGATACAAGCAATATATTGTGATTCATGTTCCCCATATTATTCAAAGGCAATACAAAAAATGAGCAAAATAAAACTGCTCAGCTCACTTTAATTAAATGTCACATTTAATTCTGTAAACATTATCTTCTGCACATTAACTGAAGTGCAAAAACTTGTTCTTGAACATTCAGGACACAGGATAGGACTGAATAGGAGACCTCTCACATGAATGTTGAGCTCCAGGCTTGCTACGATAGTCGGTGTTACGTGTTCAGTCACAACACCGCTTTCATCACTTGCCCACCGCGGCAATGCAAGAACAAACTTTTTTTTAACGCAATTATGCAATATCTGTTCAATCCTGCCTGTATCACACACACACACAGCCCACAGAACAAACTTTTCTTTTAACGCAATTACGCAGTATCCGTTCAATCCTGCCTGTATTACACACACACACAGAACACACGTGCGTCAGCAACGACTTCTTTTTCGGGCTTGAACAAATCATTACACACACAAATTATGGCAAAATGTCTGTTTTGTTAAATGTCCTCATAAGAGCGGTCTAAAATGATTTAAATAAAGTTTTAAATGAACATTTGTGAGAAAATGGGACACGTGTCAGATTGCATCTCTCTCCCACATTGCACTGCATTAACGTGTAGCCTACAGCTTACGCTCAATGGCTGCCCGAATTCGCTCACTCGTTTTCATTCACTCCTTCAAGTGAACAGTAGTGGACTTAGGGAATAAGCCTAACTTAGTGAATGATTGTTTAGGGGGCGATTTCGGATTCAACCTAGGTTCTCAAGCAGTGAAAAATAGAGAAACCAATGAAGAAAACCGGAAAGTAAAATAATTTTAATAATAATTAATAATTTTATAATTAAATATGCCAAAAAAGATTGATACTTACAGTATTGCCACAGAAAAAATCGTGATACTATGCTGTATCGATTTTTCCCCCACCCCTAAATGCAGCTAGAAGCTAATGTTGACGTTTTCTAATGTTTAGCTAACGTTAGCCTAACGTTATGTTAGAGATTTTAAAGATAACGTTCAAATACATTATGTAGATATAACAGATGTAGATATCCTTGTTCAATTTATCCACGTTTAGTTGGTGTTGTGGTCTTCCACATAACTTAATCCAGAGCAGACACTTATCTCGGCTGAGATGTGGCTTGGGAAAGGGTAAAGAAATACACACCTTCGCCCAGCTTCTAGTTAGCTGTGCACTGTGATTGGCTCATCGTGTTTGAGGGCGTGGCTTAGCCATAGGTCAATTGAGTTCTGTTGACAACTATGCATAACTATGCAAATTATTACAAGATTAACTAAATGTATTTTTCCATGTACATTTCAGAAATGCACTTTCTGTAAAGCTGCTTTGAAACAATATGTATTGTGAAAAGCGCTATACAAATAAGTGCGTCTATCCAATTTAGTGCTGAGGTTTTTTTGTCCTGGTTCGGTTAAGACACGCCTCATAATCAAAGCCCTATGGAGCCGTATCAGACTGAGAATATGAGTATGATTTAAAACATGTATTGCCTTGACAACACGAGAATATGAGTATGATGAAGTCAGGCTAGCACTGTCCAATAATGAAAATGAATCATGCTGAGGATGTGTAGTTTGAAAATAGTCATATGATCCCTATGTACGTTCATCATTTCCTTTCATTGCAATTAAAACAGGATTTTTCTTACATTTTTCTTAAATCTCCTTTTGTGTTCCACTATTGAAAAACACACCGATTTAGAGCAGCTTGAGGGCGAGTGAATGATGTCAGAATTTTCATTTTAGTAAGAACTACTGCTTCAATTATGCGGATCACATCATACCTACTGCTGTTATTTCATTTGAAGAGAGCGAGATTACGACTGCGGTTCATCTCAGATGCCACCTGGTTTAAGAGACTGCTGTGCACAACGACAGAAGGAGAGAGTTTGATTGGTGCAGCTCCGGGCTCTTCTTTCCAGCGAGATACTGTGCTGTAATTAGTTCACTGCAATAATATAATGCAAGCAAGCTTCCCACGGAGTGTCACTGACGGAACAGTGTCTCAGAGGGACTGGAGACATTTCTACGGACCTGAATATTATTAATTTTGGCCATGCATCAGCATTCATTAAAGAGCACCTTGTGCTTCTACAAAGTCTTGATGTTGTTTTCAGGCTCTACTAGAACAAGTTTTCCGGCTTGAATATTGATTATTCCCCTCATATTCTCCATTGTTGTGGTTCCTCTCTTCCCAGTCTGTCAGTAACACTCAGGACTGTGTTTTCCGAAAGCATTGTTCCAACGAACATTGGCAAAGATCATCGCAGATTTGTGTGTTTGGAGCGATATATCTCGAGATGTGGTTAGAAGAAGAGTTTCTTGTTTGCATGACACGTGGACTCAATAAATCCTGATCTTGAGCAAAATAAGCAAGCTGACATTCAGTGCAACCTGTATCTTATATTTAGAATACATACAAATGTCATTTACGTCTTTTAGTTTGTCAAGAGATTTAAAGCATCATGTTTGAAGCTTGTGTGAACAAGCTCTAGTGTGTATCCAGTCAAAATGAGAAATATTCCTCAGATGCCATGTCCATATTTTATAGCAAAATATCTAGCAGTAAACAGATTCATTAAAAGTAGTCATTACTCCTGCGTGACATCATTAATAACCAACGTGGTTGAACGACCAGTTTGCGACAAAACATTTTCGGGAACATTTCAGTCGTGACTAGCTAGATGATTTCTTCAACGATGCATCGTATGATACTGAAGCAGTGAGTTACGGTGTTGTACAGTAAACCCACTCCAGTTTACGGTGTTGTACATTAAACACACTCCAGTTTACTTCCTGTCTCTATGAAGCCCCTCCTTCTGAAAAGCACACTGTGCTCTGATTGGTTGGCTGGAGCAGTGTGTTGTGATTGGTCGCGTGCTTCGAGTGTGTTTGGGAAATGTTCCGCCCCTTCCCATAACCGCCAGTTTAAAGAGGTAATGAACTGAGAAATCAAATTTTCCTTGATCCTTTGACATTTAAGAGGTCATCATATTATAAGAATATCCTGTAAGTTTCAGAACTGAAAACGTCCTTGTTAGTTCAATAGAAGATTTATTTACACCAGGCTCTGCAAATGACTCGTTTTTCAAAGCGGGGAACTATGACGTCAAAGAGGATAAAACACCACCCCCGCTGAAGAAGAAGATCAATGCGGCTGGTTTAGCCCCGCCCACCGATTCACGCATTCACGCATAGCTAAATAACATAGGGCTACCTCGTGTTGACAAACCGGATCGAGCTACCGAGCAATACAGAATATTGTGCAGTGCCTGGTTGTGGAAGAAGATAAGCTTCCTCTGGATAAGCAGTCGCTAAGCTTCCTCTGGATTCCAGTGGACCACTTGCACCGAACTTCGTGACGCGCTTCCGTTTGGAAACAATACAGATCACTTATTTCCGGTTATGTTTACTTTCAATGTACTGCGGTCAACGAGTTGAACAAATGCCATCTAAAATGAATGTCAAATGTAATAAGACAGAAGAATGGATATTCTGATGTTTACCGTGTGCAGAATTTTCAAAACTCATCAGAACAGGAAGTTTAATCCAACGAAGCCAGTCCAAGAAAGTTGCGGCTGTTAAAAAGACGCCATTATTTCACCACAGTGTCTGTCTTCACTAGCGACTGCGACGCCAAAATGTGTGAGAACAGAATAACATCAGAACGAAACACAAACATTTATTAATTTGGAATAAATATTGTTATCATTCAGCGTCATTTTTCAATGTCAATCGTTTTACTATTTACAATATTCAGAAAAGTTGACGGTCATTCTCCTCGAGCTGCGTGCGTTCTGATCGTAGGCACCTCGCGAGCATTCATTCATTAAACTATTTTAAAAAGACAGGAATAAAGCACCAATGCACACAAGAAATACTTTTTTTTTTGTCAAATTCATAAAAAAAATTTAACCTCAAGTATAGAATATAAGTAAAAGACAAATACTGTTAATGAGAAATCATAGGACTGTTAGGCTAGTGGATAAATATATTTAGCCTATTTATTATTCAGAATGGAACAGTTGGAAAGAAAACATATTTAGGAACATTTCAGCAGGGTCAAGATAATTAATACAGAGATCATTATTCATTGTTTTAATCAATTGGCATCCATAAAACATAGTGATAATCTGCATTCACATGTATGGACGTGCGATGTAAACGGAAACTCCCGATATGTAATAAGTAGAATGCGGAAGTAGTTGTGCTAGTAGTGCATAGGACTGCATGGATAAACTTTATTTTTAATGACGTTCCAGTTTATTGTCCGTCTGTTCGCTTCATTTCACTGAGGATTGTTTTGTAAACAAGACTGGATTTGCAGACCGATTAAGAGTAAAGAACGGTGCTGTGCTGTCTATATTGGATCTGACAGGAATTGTACACCATGCGGACTCTGGGTCGAACATGTATGGGCGAATCATTCCGGTTGCCATTTTACAACATTGGACGTTTTCAAAACAATTTCCCCCACGTGCACCGACGGGTGAGTTGAAACTCATAATAATATGCAAAACTGTTATCCACTCACAGCAGTGGGCGTTTACTTCCAAGTCTTCAGTGCGAGACGCCCATAAAACCCCTAGGGTAGAAAATAGCCTATTATTATTCATTTTGATGTTTTGAATGCAAAAACCAAGTGAATGTCATAAGTTGACCTCAGACAACAATATAATAAAATTTAAAAAGCCAGTTCATGACCCCTTTATCACACTACTAACTAACTCAACCAGGCCCTGCCCCTTTATTCTGCCCATGAATTATTATAATGAGGAATATTGTGGCGTGTTTGTTCCCGGAAGAATCTCAAGACTACAATGGAGGCATTTCAGGAGTTCAGAAACACTGACACTGATATAGAGAAGAACTGGAGCTTTCTCTCAAATGCTCAAACAGCAACATGGGAAAAAAAACATTTAGGTCCCCATTAATACAATTTTTAGAGTTCTTTTCAGTTCAATTAAATGGAAAACCAGTTTAGATGGCATCACATGTGTATGAAGAACACAACTTCGGCGTCTCATGAAGGTTAAAAGATCTCCTTTGATGAACTGCCTGTGCAGTCCCTGCTTAAAAGCGACTTTCTCGTGTCGCTTTAATATTTCAGCTCTGCACTGTGAGGCAGTGACAGCGAGCCCGAGGCGAACTTGCCAATTACACTAACACTGACTATTCTCTATGATGTGCCATGGAGCCTTTCATCACTGATGCATTACCGAAGCAAATTATAGATTTTACAACAAAGTTAACTCGAGAGCTGTCAACCAGATCAACCTACCTCGCCACATTCAGTCACTTTTTCCACTGAGCGTCCATCAAATACACACACTCAATTTGTCTCTGGCAGAGTAAAAAACTGACAAGAGTGTCTGCTCTTTACATGAATACCCTGCAACAAACACCAAAGGCCCTCTGCTGAAACCATTAAACTTGCATAAGGCTTGCTAAAAGCACTTAGCTGAAAACAAAACGTAAGGAGTGTTCTGGCATTTGTTGTTTCCTCTGCGCTTTGTGTAACTTTTATTGATGAACAGACTAGGGCCGGGTCTCTATACAGATTTCCTCATTCGATTTTGATCCACAAGCTAAAAGGATTAATTCACTTCAGAATTAAAATGTCCTGATAATGTACCTCTCTTCCACATCATCCAAGATGTTCATGTCTTTCTTTCTTCAGTCGAAAAGACATTAAGGTTTTTGAGCAAAACATTCCAGGATGTTTCTCCATATAGTGACTTCAATGGGGTCCAATGGGGCCAGATGAGTGTTTCAATGCAGCTTCAAAGTCTCGACACGATCCAGCCGAGTCTCATGAGACAAAACATCCGCCATTTTATAAAAAAAATAAATAAACATGTTTATCCACAAATGCTGGAATTACTGACGACTCGTTTCAGGAATTAGTTGAGAGACAAAAGCTCCCTTTATCTTTGAAACTTTCCAGGCCTTTTACATTCACAAACATCTCTATTACAGACTGCATGAAAGGTCATATCATTACCTTGGATGTTGCTTATATAATATCCTAGACTGGAACGTAACAATATAACCTTTTCCTATCATGGGGTCATTTATGAACTTATACACTCTAAAAATTGCTGGGTTGTTTCAACCGAAATTTGGGTCAAATATGGACAAACACAAATGTTGGGTTAAAAATGTAATAAAAAAAAAAAACAGTTAAATTTTTAAATGACATTTTTAACCCAACATTTGTGTTTGTCCATATTTGACCCTAATTTGGGTAGAAACAACCCAAATTCATTGCCGTTTCTTTGTATTTGTTAGTGAAATTTACAAGCAATTCCCGACTGAAAGTTGTTTCTACTCTATTTTTTTCCAGACAGTTCAACTTTCAACTCGCCTCTGCATAGCTTTGGCTCATAAATCTTGCGCCTCAGGTATTCCTCATGCCCTGGAAAACCAGGAATTTCTGACCTTTCAGCTGTGCTTTATGTAAACACTGCGGTCTGGGAGGGCATGGTACAGTGTGCTCAAACACACACTCGTAGATGTGATAAACACACACACACTGGGCATGATTTACCGGTTGGCACTGGAGGAATAGACAGCATGTAAACGCAGACTGCCACTGTTGTAGGATGAGTGAGAAAAACAACAGTTTTTTTTTCTCCTCTGAGAAATATAGATGCTGTCTGCTGTGGACAGGTTTGCTCAGGAACACCGAAGAAATTTTTCATAAAGATGACAGCTCCTGACGGTGAAGACTCAGGTCAGCAAACGGTCGCTTCCATGATATATGGAGCTCAACTTATTTTTTGAATGAGCTGGAAAGAGAAGCATAGCTTCGGGTTGGGATTGTTTTTGCACAGTTTGAGTACTGTCGAATCTGACATTCAACTCCCTTTGTTATGAACCCAAAGCCAGAGGGCTGATGGAAATAAAATGTGAAACATCGTTTGTTCCAGCCTTGGAGGAGGGAGGAATATGAAAGTGTTTGAGGACCATCAAATAGAAATTAGAGCCGTTCCCCAGTGTGACTGAGAGTCGGCCGGACTTTACAAGAGAGTCATAGATGAAGAATGGACAGAGGCCTTGTAAACTGATAGCCCAAACATTGTGGAAGGGATATGATGCAATCGTATATAGTATCGGAATAACAATTTTAGTGAAAAGTTGAACTGAAAATCAATTTCTGAATGTCTTAGTATTTGTTTTGTTCCTCTCACTTTGCTTTAATGACAGCACTAGCTCCTTAAGCTGATGAAATACAGCATGATTTGAGAAAGATCCCAACAGCATTTTGATCTTCAACGGAAGCAAGAACATCTTCAAAGAGGCCTATTTCTCTCAAATATTGTTCCCAAATCTGTCTAAATCTGTGTTAGTGATCATCCATGCCCCTCACAGGTGTGGCTTCTTCAGTGTAGGATTGCCAATACCAGCCAATACCTGTGTTTTCAATTGAAGCACTGTGTTATACTACCGGTCACAATTGTGACCGTTAACAAATTTACAAGTCTTACGAGCAAAATCAACCCGATCTCACGACCAAGTCGTACGAATTCGACGAATGATTAAAAAGTGGCTAATTCGTAACAATTCATACGACCTCACTCGTACGAATTAATACGATTTTGCTAAATCGTACATATTTTACGAATTGGCCAATTCGTATGAATTCGTACGAATGACCTACCCCTTACCCCGCCCCTAAACCTAACCATCACGTGGGTTTAGACAAATCGTACGAATTAGTACGAGTGAGGTCGTACGAATTAGTACGAATTAGCCACTTTTTAATCATGCGTCAAATTTGTACGAATTGGTCGTGAGATAGTGTTGGCAAAATATATATGCAGGATAATTCTCAAAATGTATCAGTAGACCCTTTAAACAATATATGTACAAATGATAGTTCTATCTGTTAATTAAGATGTTCTACATATTACCGAGGAAGACATCTTCTTCTTCTTTTTCTTCTGCTGATCTGGTGTGACCTTTCACACTAGTCACATTACATAAATAGATTTTAATTAAGACAATCTACTTTGTGATTTAAAAGTTGAATTTCTTGCCCAAAAGTCAATAACAACATTTGTAGAGCTTCCATAAATAAGAAAAAAGTCACAATTGTGACCGTCTATGATGTCTATGTGCTGTTTTTTTAAATATGCTTTAAAGACAAATCGTGTGTAAATTCATGTCGACAGCATTCCTGAGGATTTTCTCCATAAAATTGCAGTGAACCAAAGACAGTCTCAAAAAACACGGTTTGAAATTAATGTGTTTTTGATGTCACAAACAACCTTCAGATCAACCAATCAGATCAACATGTGATCGTCAACCAGTGGATCTCTGAATGAGTGAGTGGAGGCGGGGCTCATCTGCATATTCATAGAACCGCGCATACTAAATGACGCAAGGGTGTTGAGTTACATTCAAGATATTTTAAGGCATGACAAAAAACACTGAAAAACACTTAAATGTGGTGTTTTGCTGATCAAAGATGGGATAAAATTTAGGAGACTTTAAACTTCCTGTATTTCATCTCAAATTCAGTTTGCTCTTAGTTGTTAACTTTTCTGTTAATTGAAATTGTTTGTTGAAAAACGTAAATAAAATAGAAAATTAGAAATGTTGCTTTAGCATTAAACTGAAATAAGTTTAAGTTGAAACACTACAATTATTAACTGGAAATAAATAAAAACTAAATTAATAAAATGAAATAAAACGAAATTACTAAGAAATATACTCAAATTAACAAATTAAAGCTATTTGAAAATAGGCAAGGCGAGTTTATTTATATAGCACATTTCATACACTATGGCAATTCAAAGTGCTTTACACAAAAAAGGAATTAAAATAATCACACAATTAAAACAAGAAAAATTCAAACAGCAATGAGTAAAAAGATGAGATAATCATCTTTTTCAAAACTCCCATTTTTTTTTTCAACAAAGCTATAATAAAACTTAAACATTTCTCAAGACCACTTTGGAGATCAATCACCTTTCCATATCCGGATAACCTCAGTCGTTTAAAACACCCAAAGTTTCCACAAATCAAAAAGAAATAGACGTGCCTCCTTCCGAGCATTAAATAAGATGCACCCATCACTGTCTGACCCACCAGCCCTGAGCGAACTAGAGCAATCAGCTTTATGCGCAATTAATCATTGTGAGCCCGACAAACTGCTACAATCTCAGGCACTTATAGAGGGAGAGACCACAGTAATTATGACAAGGCAGGGCGATATAATAGTCGACAAAGCGTGCCTTCACTGCTATTAGGAAGGGAGGGACAGATCCCTTCTGAACACATCAGCAGCCAGCCAGCAGATAAGCGGCTCGTGTGTGTCTCTGGGAAACAGAGAGAAAGTACAAAGGGAGAAGGAGACACGGCTGACCTATAAAGAGGCTCGAGGATGTGGGAGGAGACGTTTGCAGTTAAATCCCACCACACCTCACACTCTTTCTGTTTCGGCATTCAACGCAGATTAAGAAACGAGACCGGACGAGCTGTCAGAACACAGCCAGCGCATTTCTAAATACTTTGTCTTTTTCTCCACCAGTGAAAATAGTTTAGAATTAATCCAAAACTACTGACTGAGTCACGGAGAAACACACAGGAATTAACGTTTTTGAATGAATCAATTGAGTAAGTGATTCAATGATTCATTCACTCTGAAATCACATTTTCTAATTCACATACTATCCGTCCTAAATAGTATTCGAAAATAGAATTAGTATGTCCCAAATCGTTGTATGTTGAAATGAGTCCCGGATGGTCTACTATATCCGGTCAGAATCCAAAGTGCAGATCGATGAACATGCCAATGGTTGATATTACCCACAACCCATCGTGCGTCGGATGAGGATTCGGTTAGAACTACAAACAAGTGTAAAAAGTGCAAAACTACAGTCATGGAGGATGCGCGAGTACCCGCAGTGTGTTGAGAGGTTTAGAAATTAAGAAGAAATTAAATTAGATTGAATGGAGTATTTTAACTGTGACAATATAATTGACAGGCCAGTTTACGGTGACCGGATGATTGACAGGGCAGTTTATGGTGATAAGATGATTGACAGGCCAATTTACGGTGACCGGATGATTGACAGAGCAGTTTACCGTGACCGGATGATTGACACGGCAGTTACGGTGAAAAGATGATTGACAGGCCAATTTACGGTGACCGGATGATTGACAGGGCAGTTACGGTGATAAGATGATTGACAGGCCAGTTTACGGTAATGAGATGATTGACAGGCCAGTTTATGGTGATAGGATGATTGACAGGCCAGTTTATGGTGATAGGATGATTGACAGGCCAGTTTACAGTGACCGTATGATTGACAGGGCAGTTTATGGTGATAAGATGATTGACAGGGGAGTTTACGGTGACCGGATGATTGACAGGGCAGTTAAGGTGATAAGATGATTGACAGGCCAGTTTACGGTGATAAGATGATTGACAGGCCAGTTTATGGTGATAGGATGATTGACAGGCCAGTTTATGGTGATAGGATGATTGGCAGGCCAGTTTACAGTGACCGGATAATTGACAGGGCAGTTTATGGTGATAAGATGATTGACAGGGGAGTTTACGGTGACCGGATGATTGACAGGGCAATTACGGTGATAAGATGATCGACAGGCCAGTTTACGGTGACCGGATACAAATATATTTTTTCTTGGTTATGCGAACGCTGAGGGAACATTCTTAAAACATTATGGAAACATTACTTTTGAGTGGTAACATTTAAAGGCTAAAAACTAAAATGTTTCAGATCAAAAATATTCCATTAACAATAATGAGAACATTATTAAAGACCAGAAAACGAAAGACTTGTTTCATAAACCTGATCTACTTGTAGAAAGGAGGAATGTCTTATACACACACATGCACATGATGAATTATTGTGTAAAAAAAATGTAAAGCAACTGTCTGGTTAATAATATAGAGTTAGTTATTGTTTGTTTTATTAAAATTTACTTATAATTTGCATTACTGTCAATAAAAATAGCTGCCTTAAATTTTTAATTGCAATCAAGTCATTTCATCTTAAATTACATTGAAATGACTAACAAAATGAGTTGAATCTTGTGTAAAAAAAGTTGAACAATTAGTTAAAGCAATGTAAAAACATATGTTGTCATAACATATTGATCATATAACTTTGTTTACAGTATACTAAACCTGCATTTGGGGATGTATTTTCACTGTCCACTTCCATGTTTCCCCAAACAAAACCAACAAGCATCTCACACCGATTTTAAACAGGTTTGTTCTTGATTCCTCGCGGATGCATTGAGGTCCAGGAAGAGCCTTTGGGAAGGAAGCCATTCTTCTCTGCTGGATTGCGACCCTTGAGATTGATGATGGTGCTTTTGGATGTGTCACATTGTTAGCGCTCCTGTCGTGTTGTGATAGTACACGTGTGGGCTGGATGCCATGCCCGTTTCAGTGAGGTGTGTGTGCGTTTGGATTGAGAGCCGGAGGATGATCTTGAGAGTCCGGCAGGCGGCTGGGAGCGGTTTTGTGCCTCATGGGTATCAGGCACGGCGTTGTTCTGTGACAGCTAGAACGTCAGAACGGGTAGTTTTCTGCTGCAACATCACGTTAGTAGACAGAGAGCTGTAAAACATCAATGATTGGGTTGTTTGATAGCTTATATAGCAGATTACAAATTCATTCATGTGCTTATATGCTTAAAGTCCCCCATTGTCAATCATTGTATCCCTTAAAACTCACTGAAATGACATTTAAAAGTTTTTTCTTTTAAAAAAAGTCTTTGTCTTAATTAGCTTGAATGTAACTTTGCCCCATTTAGTATGTGCGGTTCTATGCAAGTGAGATGGAGGTCTCACTTGCATATTCATTGGAGGTTGACGTCTGCACTGGTGGCCATCTTGCCACAGTCAGCTCGCAAATCATCCAGAATTATAACCACGTTTGTAATAATGTTTGTTAGAGACCAAACCTTTTGTCAATCCGTCAAGAATTCAATAAGATAACAGTATTTGTGTTTGTGCTGATCACTCATCTTACATCAGGAACCACAGAGCCCACCAGAAAGCTTGCCTGTGACAAAATGGCCGCCAGTGATGACGACAGAGACTCCAACGTAAGATATCTTAACACAGTCTCATCCCAAAAAGTCATATAACTGACGTCTTGGGACGTCTTTTGACCATACGTCAATATCCGCCTTTTTAGGGCCCCCTTAAACGTCGGTAGATGGCGATCCCGGGCCGTCATACAACTGACGCTTTACCTTTAACGTCAGTTAGGTGACGGGTTAGGTTTAGGGTTAGGTTTAGGTCTGGGGTAGAGTTAGGATCCCATAACCTCATCTACCGACGTTTAAGGGGGCCCTAAAAAGGCGAATATTGACGTATGGTCAAAAGACGTCCCAAAACGTCAGTTATATGACGTCTTGTGATGAGACCGGGTTGGATATCTAGCCTTTATTATGGATATCTGAGTAAAACTAGCAGAAGTGTGAGGGTTAACTTCGCCATCCCTCATGTTGTCATGTGTTTATTACGCTGCTTCCTGAAATCATGTGCGCAAACACATATAACCTATATTTATATAACAGTTATTCCGTTGGTAATAGGCACTTACCTAAAGCTAAAAGAAGTTTCGTGCCTCTAAAAGTGCTTTCTTTGATTGGAATGATGTGTGGGAAAACACTCGAGTTTTGCCATAGACTCGTCTCACCGCCTACAACGCTGCAACTGAATGCTTTTCAAGCGCATTCATACTTGAAAAACCCTGGAAAACTACTTTTAAACAAGGAATATTTACATTTACAGCGGGTCTATTCACACAAGATTAGTATTACCTGATAGCCTGGATGCCAGCCCGCAACTCCACCCACAACATTTTTTGGTCGGGAGGTTCGGTCTGGACTCGATCCATTGAGGAGTAATTATGAACAGTCAAAAATTGATCAGGCCAATCAAATTGCCAGGGTGGGCTTTATACGATGATGGACAGATGATCTGCAAGGACTTAATCATCACGTTATCAAAGAGCGCTTAACTGGTTTCCCTCAAAGATGACTTCAGCTGGAGAATTGAGATGTATAGATTCTGCTGTTGCGTCTGTTGTAAAATGAATCGACAGTGCATTAATTTTAATAGACAAACAGAAAACTGCAATCAAGGCATTTGTTGATTGGAAAGTGCCGTCCTTCCTAAATAATTCGGAAAAAGTGTAACTTATCAGCTGGCTCCTATGTTCGCTAAGAAGATGGGAGGTAATGAAAACCCTTTGGTCGTTGTGGTTTCTCCTTTGGTCGCTCTCATGGAGGACCAAGTAAAAGAACTAGCCACACTCATTATTTTACTTCTAAAATAAGTAAGTTCTGTTGACAACTGTGACATGCAAAGTAGTTGCCTTACTGCATTGCTCTGATTGGTTGTAGGTCTACTGACTATCCAATTGAGTGCAGAGTTTTTTTTCCTGGTTCGGTTAAGACACGCCTCATAATCAAAGCCCAATGAAGCAGTTTCAGACTCATATTCTGACTAGAATATGAGTATGACAAAGTCTGGCTAATTACCTGAGGTATTTTTTTTCCGTATCTTTTTACAGAAGGTAAAAGTCGCCATGATCTTGAATGACATTGTCTGTGATAATTGAGGACTAAAACCACTGAGAAGCTCTGCTAATAATTACTTTACCCCACCTTTAACATGTTAAACTAATCCAGTCCGAATAGACCTTTAGAGACATGATATGATGGAAATTGGTTTTCCATTGATCTGATATGGGAAAAGAAGAAAAGAAATGCTTTTGTTTTAGTCACTGAACGTGCAAGCAGTGAAGGCACCTTGAGTTCAGCACATTATTTGGATACAAGTGTGGGAAAATGTGCAGTTTCCTGTGGTTATGATTGGAAACACTGCACAGACTTGTCTCGAGATATAGGAAAGAAAAAGGGAAAGAGGCAGGGTGTGCCAGTGATGACACACGCCAGATTCGTCCTCCAGAACACCTGTTCACACACACACACACACACACACACACACACACACACACACACACACACACACACACACACACACACACACACACACACACACACACACACACACACACACACACACACACACACACACACACACACACACACACACACACAGAGATGACTCACATGTGGAATCTCCAGCAGAAATTCACTCATGATTGCACAAGAAGATGTTAACAGGGAAAGTTGTGAAACATGATGATGGCGGTCGCTGATTAGGAACATGAATCACGACTGGATGTTGAGACAGCGCTTTTAGTTAGAAACATATATACATTCATCACCTATTGTCCATTATGTAAAATACTTCCCTTTTTTGGGAAAAATAAAAACCAGAAGTCTGATTCGAACTCACGTTGACCACATGAGCACCACTTACAGTTATGACTGCTACTTCAACCAATTTTACTGATATTTAGAAACTTGAATTAATTGCTCATGAAAGCTGGTGTTGAAACGACCAATAAATTGGGAAAATGGAATAATTAGAAGTTTGCACTTTATTTTGATAGTCCACTTTAGACCTTCTGCACACTAAAAAATTATGGTAATGTTAACGGTAAAAATGCTACAGTGGAAAAAAGTTAATTGGTTAAAGTTTCCTTACTATATACGGTAAATGACTGTGATAGATCTAATAGTACATTTAATGTAATTTTACTGTAAAATACCGTTAAATTTAACAACAATGAAAAAAACGTAAATTGACATTCCCACAATTCCCTTTGTGACACTTCACATTTGATGTATCTTTGTTGAAATAACTGTTTCTTTATAGTTTTCTAATCAGTTATGTACATTAGGGATTTATGTTATATTTAATATTGTTAAATTAATGTTTATTGCATTTTTTAATTTTTTTTAACGTTTTTACGTTAAGTCTGTAAAACCAACGTTTTTTACCGTAAAATAATTCGGTTTATATTTTTCAGTGCAACTAAAGCTCAACACTTTACCACAATGGTGATCATAACAAAAGCTGTTCTAAAACCCAACACAACCAGACATTAAACACTATTAAGTCTTTCTCATCTTGCTAAAACATAAAATAATAATAATTTAATTTCATAATTTGACATCCCCATCAAGTCACAACCAAATTATGCTGGGAACTGCAGACGCCATGCAATAGAAATGACTCATGCCTCAACACAAACGGATTAAAGGACAACTCCGGCGCAAAATGAACATTTGGTAATTACCCATTGGTACATAGTCAACCTTTCTCTGAGATTTGTTTTCATGATTATCGAATGTAAAGAGTTTTATCTCTAAAAACGGTTTAGTTTATAACGCTATATATGGGGCATAGAGTAATGAAAATAATAAGTTAATAACAGTTTAATAAGAAGATATTTTATAAAGACAGTCCACTTCGCGAATACAGGCAGGAGCCATCTTTGGAAAACAGTCTCGAGCAGTTGAACCACAGCGTTCGGACTGTCTTTCAAAAATATCTTCTTCTTAAACGGTCTGTACACTTACAACGTTTTGAATGCTTTGGTTTGCATGTAGGGACCCCGATTATGCTACCGTGTTAGTGTTGGGCTATTTTGAGCCTTGTTAGTGGTATTAACTAGCGATTTTTAAACTATGCCCCATACTTTTTTATACTTTTACTCTATGCCCCATATACTAACGTTATAAGCTAAACAGTTTTTAGAGATAAAACTCTTTCCATTCGATAATCATGAAAACAAATCTCAGAGAACAGTTGACTATGTGTAATTAGACCAAAGGTTCATTTTGCGCCGGAGTTGTCTTTTAAGTAAACTTCCATCGTAACTGGATTGAACATAATGGACTTAAATTGTGACAAAATGATCAATAATTGTTGCATTAGCTTACTTTAAGTAATTAAAATAAGAAATAATTTTTTGAGTGCACCCATGATTTCAGCAGAAATGCAAAAAGCAGAACTAAAGACGTAACTGGAACATAAATTGTATTCAGGAACTGCGAGCAAAGCAAATTTGAAACATTGAAGGACAACTTCCTCGGCTTCCCCTAACAATCATGTTCTTGCTGCTTCCATGCCCTGTGTGTCGAGAGCCGTGGCTTTTTGTGATGCAACAGTGCAAGAAAGTGTTTGTTTTGGTGTGTGAATGATAAAGACACACTGTGTCAGCATGAATGAATCGCAGTAGCTGTTGGTCGAGGGAGTGTACAAGTGATGAAGTGTGAAAGAGAGAAAATAATGAGAATGCAGAGCGAGTGAATGGGGCAGGAACACGAACAGGACTTCATTAGTGACCAAAGCTATAATGTGCTGGATCACCATAGCCTTATGTGTTCGACGGCCCGCTGTGTGTGAAGAACACCAGACGTGCCCTCGACACACACACACACACACACACACACACACACACACACACACTCAGAAGTGGTTCACACAGTAGTTCACTTTTTAAAAAAAATTTAAAACCCCCATGTCATCCAAGATATCCATGTCTTTCTTTCTTCAGTCGAAAAGAAATTAAGGTATTTGATGAAAATATTCCAGGATTTTTCTCCATATAATGCACTTTACTGGTAACCAAACGGATCAAGGTCTAAAAGACAGTTTCAGTGCAAACTGTTAAAAGGGCTTTAAACAATTCCAGACGATGAATAAGGGTCTTATCAAGCGAAACGATCGCTCATTTAAAAAATAAATAAAAAAGTTTAAGTTTTATAAGCTCTAATGGTCTCCTTGCTCTGTTCTGTGATGCGTGTTCGTGACTCTCCTGTTCAAACTTGTTTATCAAAATGAACAAATCTTTTCAAGAGAAATTTCTGAACAAATAGGCTGTTCCCAGAGTGCTGTATCAAGGCACCTCAGTGGGAAGGAAAAAGTGTGGCAAAAAATGCTGCAAAGCGAGAAGAGGTGACCGGACCCTGAGGAAGATTGTGGAGAAGGACCGATTCCAGACCTTGGGGGACCTGCGGAAGCAGTGGACTGAGTCTGGAGTAGAAACATCCAGAGCCCCCGCTTCCAGAGAAGCAGCACTAGACTTCAGGCATTTTGGCATTTCCTTCTCTCCAGTCTTCCTCCAGACTCTGGCAACTTGATTTTCCGATTGACATGTAAAATTGTTCTTTTATCCAAAAAAAGTGCTTTGGACCACTGAGCAACAGTCCAGTGCTGCTTCTCTGTAGCCCAGGTCTGGCGCTTCTGCTGCTGTTTCTGGTTCAAAAGTGGCTTGACCTGGGGAATGCGGCACCTGTAGCCCATTTCCTGCACACGCCTGTGCACGGTGGCTCTGGATGTTTCTACTCCAGACTCAGTCCACTGCTTCCACAGGTTCCCCAAGGTCTGGAATCGGTCCTTCTCCACAATTTTCCTCAGGGTCTGGTCACCTCTTCTCGTGCAGCGTTTTTTGCCACACTTTTTCCTTCCCACAGACTTCCCACTGAGGTGCCTTGATACAGCACTCTGGGAACAGTCTATTTTTTCAGAAATTTCTTTCCGTCTCTTACCCTCTTGCTTGAGGGTGTCAATGATGGCCTTCTGGACAGCAGTCAGGTCAGCAGTCTTACCCATGATTGGGGTTTTGAGTAATGAAACAGGCTGGGAGCTTTTAAAAGCCTCAGGAATCTTTTGCAGGTGTTTAGAGTTAATTAGATGATTCAGATGATTAGGTTAATACGTAGCTCGTTTTGAGAACCTTTTCATGTTATGCCAATTTTTTGAGACATGAATTTTGGTATATGAATTAGATATGAATCTAAAATATATGAAAGTTTAATTTTTATCACTACATTATGGAAAATAATGAACTTTATCACAATGTGCTAATTTTTTGAGAAGGACCTGTATATAGACTGAACAAAACTATAAATGCACTTTTTACCCAAATTTTTACCCAAAATCAAAAAGATCTAAGACTTTTTCTGTATACACAAAAGGCCTATTTCTCTCAAATATCATTCACAAATATCAAGATGCTGATTAGACAGTGTGATTATTGCACAGGTGTGCCTTAGGGCTATCCACAATACAAGGCCAAAAAAGTGTTGCATTTATAATTTTGTTCAGTGTAGCCATATATATATACATATATATATATATGTATATATATACACACATATAGCCTATATATGCTGTGGACCTGTGGTGGAGAGCAAAAGCTGACACATTATTTTTGAGTGTGCATTTATAGATATACAGAGGCTGCTGAATTTTAATAGTCTTGCCAGATACGGCACGATTGAGGGAAGACGCGTGCAAGCATTGGGGAGCAGAGAGAAGGATTTTACATAGACAGATATGGAAACAGCTCAGAAATAGATATGAGAGGACAGAGCAAGTGCAAATGCAGTCAAGAATATGAGGGAAAAGAGCACAAGATAGATAGATAGATAGAGAGAGAGAGAGAGAGAGAGAGAGAGAGAGAGAGAGAGAGAGAGAGAGAGAGAGAGAGAGAGAGAGAGAGAGAGAGAGAGAGAGAGAGAGAGAGAGAGAGAGAGAGAGAGAGAGAGAGAGAGAATGTCTCAGGTAGAGTCGCTGGAGAGCAGAGAGAGGGATTGAGGAAGAGTGATGTGCTGTCATATCTCTCCGTCTGTTCATCTCTCACTCTTTCCTCACCGTCAGCACCAGAACAAAGCGTTTGCGCTTGTGTTGCCATTCTCACCACTGCCTTCTGTATGTGTGTGTAAGACACAGCCCAGTCAATATCAATCTAGATTAACGTCCCGGTGAAAAGAGCCACAAAACACAACGGATGTCCGTTTTATTGGCAGCACTTCTCTCTCAAAAACACTCTTCAAGAGGTTTTGTCATCCACTTTCCTCATCATTTACTGTAATTAATTACCCAATAGAGTACAATGGTGCCTGCTCACTTTTTTCCATTCATTTCTCCCATAGGGATTCAACAAAAAAATCTCCAATAATGCTAATGAATCAAGCTCTCAGGAGAATCATAACATTAATAACTTTGATTTGAAGCAAAAAAAGGACAAAAAGAGAAAAGGACAAGACTGTGTACGCTTTAGTGAGGGAAAGAATTACAATCCCATGAAGCAGTGCGAATGAAATATTCTAATTAAAAACAATTGGGAAATATGTACAAAATGTACTTTAAGTTTATTGCAAAATATACATATTTAATACAAATAATCGTAGGAAAATCAACTGGATTAAGTCATTCGCAGTGCTTCATGGGAGTGGGTGGAGCTAAAGAGCTCTTTTTCCATCACGACTCTCTGATTGGTTGAATATTCTGTACAGCATTATGGGTAAGGTAGTTTTCAGGAATTCTGCTGTTAACCCTATTGGTTTAAAGATATTAAGCTGATGCCATCGATTAACAACCTCGTTGCTCACATTAGGTCTTTCAGTAAAGGTTTACAAGTTGTTGTTAAAAATCTATTTCCTTATAAGTTTTTAACTTCTAGAACCGACTGTCTCACTTAAATAAAGACACACATGATCATCTAATATAAAGCTATTGGTTAAGCATCTTATTCACATAGTTCTTATGTTCAATAAGACACAAAGAAAAGCCTTGTTATATTAATATGTTTATTTGAATATTAACATGTTCATATTGAGTAGGCACACTATATGGAAAGAAAGGGCTCTGATAGTTTAGTCTGCATGCCTGCTGAATTAAAAACATGAACAAGAACAATAGAAAACATGCTCCCATAATGTCAAAAATAATTTACGGGTGTAAATAATATTATTCAGATTAATGCAAACAGCTTTATGCATTTACATGGGTGTGTGTAAGTGAATATAGTGAATGCATCAATATAGCAATACCGCAAGAAAATAAACATATACTTCTGTTAGCGTATCCATGAGTAGTTTGTGCATTTGAGGCTAACGTTCACTTGATTTGTGTGCATCTTGTTCAGAGCCGATAAAAGCTAAAGTCAACAACTTCAGTGCATAATAATCCACTAAATTCAGCTGTTCGATGTGTTTATATTATTTCAGAAAAAAAACTAGAGGGAAGCGCATCTAACATCAGTCTGATTCTCTTCCCGGAGTCTATGGATCTAAAGGCAAACCTCGCTAATAAAAGAGCAGGAAGGGAATGTCTATTCATTAATTATCCTTCGATATTTGTGCATTAGTTTTTGTTTTTCTAAGCGTCTTGAAGATCAAAAAGGATTCTTAGTGTTTGCCTTTTTTGTTACTTGAAGACTCTGAGAACGACTGAATCACTTTTTTTTTATCCTAACATCAAAATTCATTATATATATTTTAAAGTAAGTCTTTTTTATGTGATTATCAAAGAGTTTTACTATATTGTACAGCCCTCGTATATGCTATAAAATGTGATTAAAAAAAATAATAAAATTAATAATTCCTATTCTAGTAAATAACAAAAACGCCCTATAAGGTGAACGAATCGACAGTATGATGCTATTGAGTTTTTGTTGAATTGACTCTCAAAGTTCAAATCAAAAACATCTCACATCTCATAATCTAATCCACACGAGTTGCTCGTTTAATTTTGTGGCTCATCAAGACAAACTCACTTTGAACCACACTGATATCTATACCAGTTTAGCAGCTACAAAACCAATGATCATTTCGGTTTCCATCCTCTCAGCCCTTCACAAGTTCTTCACAAGCCCTCTCGAAGGAAAAGGCCCCACAAAGGCATGAAATGGTAGCTAGTTTTTAATTGGAACATGCTTTTCCCCAGATTCCCAGTATTGACTCCATCCTGTGAGCCAGACAAGAGCCAATATGAGACGTAATCGACGAGGTCTAATCGATACCACTCAATTTTTTGGATCTTGAATGCGTCTTGTAAGATAGACCTTCCATCATAGGCATGGCCGGACAGCGTGTAACCTATTACTGTAGCCCTCAAAACATCTCTGGTTAATCAATGTCGGGTCTTCGCTGTCATGGATCGGTGTTTGCGACCGCGTCGAGGCCTTTGAGGAAGGTGTGTGATATTGCGGAGTCATGCTACAATCCAGGCAAGTCTCTTAGTGTTGAGAAGTCTTGTTGATGCCTGAGGCTCTTGTTTGATACAAAGGTGACAATGATCAAAGGGTACAAAGACAGTTCGTTTGATTCAGAACTTTCATGTGCTTCCAGGTTAAAAAGGTAACAGTGAATGGCCATGTCGTATTAACAGTGATGCCTTTGTGAGGATCTCTATTCAAAAAGATACAGTGAATGGGACATTTTTCTCCAAAATAATGCTCAGTCTCGCTTGTACACATTTCAATAATGCCTACAAGTACATTTTCTTCCTTTCATTGTCTTTCCCAATGGCAGGATGAGACTTCACAGAGTCATATCGTCTATTTTTCTTCTTCTTTCTCGTTTCTCCATTTCACAGCTTCGAGCTCAGTTGCTTCATCCTTCCTTCTAATTGAATTCGACCATGAGTCAAACCCAGGATTGGCTCCAGATCAAGAGATGAGGGTATAATGCATTTGGTCCGGCGATGAAAGAAGGATTTGGGGTGAAGCGCAGATCCCTGTCGAAGGGTGGGCTTGTCTTTTTAAGAGACCTGGTCACAGTCACAGTGCACTTCAGTCGGCGGAATTCGTAATCACGGGCTCTTGCTTTTGATGGATGACGAGGGAATTCAAGCTCAGGGACATACAGAGACAAAGAGACAACTAACCAAGCAAGTCGACCAGACGTCTTACATTATACTAAGAGACGGCAGACACAAGAGAGAGAGAGAGAGAGAGGAAGAGACAAGAAGTATTCAGACGTGCAAAGGGTGGAGTCCTCATGTCACTTTTGTATAGGTTTACATGTGAAGAGATAGAGAGAAAGATAGCTTGTTTAGGCATATAGACAGACAGACAGACAGACAGATAGATAGATAGATAGATAGATAGACAGACAGACAGATAGATGACAGACAGAAAGACAGGTAGATAGGTTTGCTAACAGGCTGTGCGCTGGCAGGAATAGAAGTTAAAGTGCTACACTTCAGAATTACAACAAACCACACAATTCAGCATCAAGTCTTTCACATCGTCCAAAAGTGAACATCAACAGTCCAGACGATTGTTCGAGGTTGTGTTTGCTGTAAAGAGCCACTGAAGCTCAGTTTCGATCAGTGGGAGGTATAGATCCGCTGGATAGAGAGTAAGGAAGACAGCAGGGGCTGAACGTGGACGGTATGGAAGATGGACCGGGAACGCAGGATCTCCGGGGAACGCTCGAGTTACGGCGAACTCTCCAGAGAGGCTGAAAACACAGAACAGAGAAAAGACAAAAGTAAGAGAGGAACGCAAACACAAACAACAGAGAGGAATTAATAAAGAGAAATTAAAGAGGAGATACTGAGAATGAGATAAATAAGATATCTTTAATGCAATACTTGGCCAAAAATATGTGGACATCCCATTTAATGAACAGGTTTGGCTGGACTCCATAATTCAGTGAAGAAAAAAACAGAGGCTCTGTTCAGTTCCTGACACAGCGAGGTCAATGGAGAAATGATTTATAGTGCCTCGGGTAAAGAACTTGTCTGGCCTGCATAAAAGCCACCAGCTGGACATGAAAAAGTTGGGTGCTGGCTGGGCTTTACTAAGAAAAGAAAGTGAAGCCACCACACCGTCTGATTTCAATGTGTTAACGTTACCTAATTAGTCTTGTTTTTTTTCTTACAATGCAAACGTCCTTATCAAGGCTTGACATGAACTTTATTTGCTCCCCAGCCATTTGGCTAGTGGTTCTCCAGAGTTATAAGCCACTCAGCATTTTTATTGGCCACAATTTTAACATCTATACCATGGGGAAAAAACTGCCATATAGATATTTTTAATAGTTTCTCATAATTCGACAGCAGGTTTATTAGGCTGCTGTCACTTTAAATGCTGACGCACAGATCCATTACGCTGTTACCATAGACTGTAAAAAATATGGACGTAGTGTCCGTTACGTCACCCATAGGTTTCTGAAGAGCGTTTTTGAAGACTAAAGTGGGCGGGGCCGGCCGTCGCCATCTTGGCAGTGCGTCACCTCTCGTCACTACCGGATAAATTAAAATGGGCAAAGAGGCGGGACGCGGGTGGAGCTGAGGTGCTAATGCTATGCTACTGCCGCTGAATTGACAGCTGATTGAAAAAGTAAAGCCAATGGTTAAAGTTCATGTTTTGCCCTTCGAAATATTATAATAGTTAAGACGCAACTAAAAGTGAGACTATTTACTTTTTTATCAACTTTATTAATCTCACAAGGGGCAATTAGTTAAGAGCATGTATACAAATACATTAACACAGATCACACACATTTCTCACAACATACAAGCAGTCAACTATGTGCATCGTGATGCATTATTATTCTGCTAGTTAAAATGTATTAATTACTTACAATATTGCTCTAAGCTTGTGCATGTGACAGTGATTCAAGGCAAGCACATGTCAGTCGGCATCTCACGTCAAGTTCGTAAAGAGCTTTAATTCAGTCCATTTTACAATCTGATTTTGGCCACCTCTCAGTTTCTCAGATGGGTAAAACCAAAGATATTACTTCAGAACTTCAAGTAAATGAACTAGAAATCCACGCTCATTCAAGGGTGTGCATCTATTGCATGGACGGAGAGAATGCACTGAAATCATCAGACATCCATTAGTGCATGCGAGGGAAACAGCTGGAAATACAGCACTGGTTGTTCTCTCCATACTCAACATGACGGAATCCAACGGCGCCGTGCACGGGCGAAGGTATAATACATGTATTAAATTGTATGAAATAATCCCGGAAAAGCACAAACACAGCTGAGGGTGACGCTAACAGACAGCAGACAAACGACTAGCAGTGAAAGCGGCCGCAAGAATCCACCTGTCACTCAAGTGGCCACGCCCTTAATTATGCAGAACTTTAAGGCTTAAATATAATTTAAACAGATGAGTTGTAAAAAAATTCACCCCCCTCACAGTTGTCATGAAGGGAAAAATGAGCTCTATAGACCAAAGCCACTTTTTGCTCCAGGCTGTAAACATGTTTTTTTTCTGCTGTAAAGTTGGGCATTTTAACATGGGGGAGATACAGATTTGACTCGCTTCTGCAGCCTGCCTCAAGCGGCCACTCGATAAATCGCAGTTTAATTCACTTCCGTGTTGGCTTCAAGAGAGAGACGGGGAGGTTGCCGCTTGGCTGTTACACATGCGCTTTCTTTCTCAACTGTTTACGCTCATTTTAAAATAACTGACTCTTTATGTGAATACATTTTGACATTATTTTATGTGTATTTAAGCGCAATAAGCAGTGAAAAATAACTTATTTTAGTCCTGAGAGGCGGCTTTATGTGCGCATACTTTTCACAAAATCTGTGGGAATGAGTAAAATGATGCGTAATACATGCAATCCCGTGGCGAAATTCAAGCCCTGTGACACCAACAATATTCATCCGGAGTGAATAAAAAGGGTGAGTGAGTGGAGGTGGGTTTGTGTCACTCGCATATCAGCGCCATTTGCTTTGATTATGTTTTCTTTCTATTAATAAACGACACACGCATTCGTGTGCTCAAAGTGAGAAGTTTTCTGTTGCAATTTACTGCAATTTCCTGCAGTAAATTTACTGCAAAACACCTGCTTATGTTATTTTCGAAATTTTGCTCTCGGGGTCCCCCTACAGTTGGGAAACAATATTGTCTTCTACTACTGTCGTAAAATCTGTCATGGTTACACTAGGGAATACACATGTGCATTTGTTGACAAGCGATACCCCCGAACTCTGCAGAAGGAAGGAGTTCTCACATCTTGGGCAGACTCCAGTGTTGAGTGTGAAATGTCTTCATTCCAGGTACATTGGCATATATTTCTAGCCTGGCTGCGCCCTCCTACGCACTTCCGCTCAATTTCATTTTACTTCTGTACTACGTCTGGGATCGCTCCATATCCTTAGGTTTCCAGAAACCATTTTTTTGTAGGACCAATCAGCGAATAGAGGGAGTGGCTGAGAAAGATGACGTTGATGTAAGCGCGTCAGTTTCAATTCAGTAATGGCAGCGGAGAAAGACGTGAGAAAAGCTATTCGGTCCGTTGTTGGAAAAGAAACTGCCGAATATACATTGTTATCGTCTAACCTCTTGTTGCACAACTGAGGACCAAGTGAAGGAGGCAGAAAGTTTGGAAGTTTGTGCTGGGCAGTTCGTGCACGATGACCGTGACATTTTGGACGGACGGTTTAGCCTGGTGTTCGTGGTGTTCAGAAGCCCCGAGTCCTGGCTGCTAAACTATTGTTGAAGATCCGCTCAGGAGTCATGTCAGTAGCTCATATTCCCAACTGTAAATTTACTGATTCTTGTGATGAATAGAACATTTTGAGCCCCTTTGTGCACTCGTGCAGGAGGTTGGTGTGTCAGTTTTACATGTTGTAAATCATACAAATTGGTTGTGATTAAAAAAAAAAATAATTGTCATAAATAAAAATGTGAAAAACCATACTTTGAAGATATTTGATTTTCAGTTTTAGATGGCAATGGTTGATTTGTTTTACTAAAAAATAAAAATGTACAAACACATACTTTGAAGACCACAATTAAGGTAATTAAGAAACAATAAGACGTAATATGAAAAATTGTTGTTTATTACACATCTGCAGATAGAGACAGACTGATCATTCACTGTAGCTGCTACAGCATTTGCGGCAGATCAGAAACGTCCACAGCGGCGTATTTGTAATGATTAGGCACAGCTTCCACCGTTGAATGAATATTACTGTCCTTCGTGTCAAATATACATTTCGAATTAATAATTGTTCCTAGATTAACAAAACCTGCGGCGCTCGTTGACTGAAATCCTATTGTAAACATAATCCTCTGATCATTCGGACTTGTTGTTTCCAGCCATTTCGGCGCGTCACATACGTCACTCACGACACCCCGTTAGCGATTGGCTACGGCAGATCGTGAGTGACTTTGGGCAGATCCAATAGATTTGAACTTTAATAGTGAACCCGCCTAAAAGGAAGGAAACGTTTTTCAATGGAGCGGTTCCAGACTCTATGTGGAAATGAAATGAACTAGAGTCTGGTTGAACCAGGCTAATATATTTCAGCATATCTTATGAATATTGTGTCATGGGCTTTATTTTTTGCAAACTTCAAAAGATCGCGTAGCTCACGTTTACAAGTATTTCAAGTAATTCAAAATATTTTTCATGATTATTAATGTATGTTAATAAAATATTTCTTTAAATTGATTGACACGCCCAGTGATTGGTGATTTTCTAGTGCGCAAACTGCGCATGACAAATTGTAATAAAATTACTTTTAACACCACCTACTATGTGGCCTTTTTACCCTAAACTGATCATATTTTTTTAAACTCTAAGTAAATTCAGTAAAATAAAAAAAGGATTTCTCTAAGTAAATAAAAGTAAATTATGTAATCAACCCTCACTGGTCTCGGTCTCGACTCGGACTCGACCATCTCTGGTCTCGGACTCGACTTGGACTCGACTCTCTATGGACTCGGTCTTGACTTGGACTCGACTCTCTCTGGTCTCGGTCTCGACTCGGACTCGAGTGAGGTGGTCTCGACTACAACACTGATGGTACGGTCTAAATCCTGAAAATAATCAAATAAATAACGAGTTGACAACAACTCTGTCACCCAACGATTCTATCTTGTCTACAAACCACGTTTGGTCACGAAAAACCACCCAATAAAACGAACCAGAAATGACGCGAAACAGCACGTTCGTCAATACCCAGCGAAGAAGAGAAGAACACAACACAAAATGGACGTCAGACAGAAACTAGTGCTGCACACTGTTTGCGCGATGATTTGCTTTGAGAAAAAAATGCAAAAAAAGAAAACATAAGATTTAACCGGTTACCCCAACCCATGGCTTGCTATGATTGGCTGTACTCATGACATCACTGAGGTTGAGTCACGCGACGGCTCTGGATATCTAGCCTAGCATGCTAGATTTTTTCTGGGCTTGGCTACGCGTCTGAGAGGCATCTGCGAGCGTATTCGCTGCGTTGTTGGCTCTTTCATACTAACAGATTGCCGAGCGTTCATCATCCGCTAATCCCCCGCGATTTGCACGCGATAACAACCTGAACTGTCGGCGTGCTCAACGATTTGCAAATCAGGCTTAAATCAGTCTTAAAATCCTGTAGTGTGAACTTGGCTTAAGCCTAATGCAAATGTCAAATTCTGAAGTCTGAATACAGATTTATACTTTTATAAGGTATGTGCAAATCATTATTCACAATGTAGCCTAGAGTTATTCCCCTTTGTTATGTTATTTATTTATTTTTTAGTACAGTAACTTAAATGATTTAAATGATTCACTATATTGTATGCTGTGAATGGATTTAAAGATGTGAAATATTATTCCCAAACATACTGTCCCTTCAAGCAATGATGTACAATTTCTGCCAATAATCCCAGATATGTGTTTATATTGTATATTTCCAACAGAACTACACACAGAAATTGGTCTGGGGTGTTGACTGATATGCTCACACAAAAATCGCTGCAAAAGGTTTATCGTAGTTTTTGTCCGACTCCATAGACTTGACTTGGGACAAAAACCTACGAGAAAACCTGTTGGAAAGCATCTTTTGCAGCGATTTGTTTGTGTGCATAAGAATCCTAAAATTCTCAGGCTTTGCAGCATTTGTCCAAATTTCAATCTTACCCATTCTATTTCGTCAGAAGCGATCTTAAAACAGGATTTTAAGTGTAAAATACTAAACTAACCCTTTAAAATCGGGTGCTTCGTCGAGAGCGTGGCGAGATGGACACAGTTTTAAGAGTAGGCTTAATGTAAAATGTGTTTTTAGTCCTGCGTAAAATTAATACCTGGTGCAAAAGTAAACCAGATTGCCAGCCCTTTTACCAACATCAGTCCCTAAATAGAAACGAAAGCATTGATGCAAGAGCAACGTCTGAGCAACAGAACTGTCCTCCTGGGAGAAATGGGAATTAAATGGGAAGTAAACACTCAAAGCCCACGTGTAGAAAGAAACAGATGAACTGATATGTCCAGATGGAAAAGACACAGAGTGTATTAAAGATACAGAGTGCGACCGGAAAAAGAGGGAGAGAAAGAAAACACAAAATGGTGGAAAATCGATAGCAGTGACGCTATCCAGCATTCAATAGCAGAGAACCTGTCAGAATATCTCAGAGAAGCTCATCTGACCTTTAGCAGAGAAAGACCGAAAGCTGAGAGCCAAAGTACATAACTGACATGTGACATTCAGATGGAAATATGAGCATGAATTCCCCATAAAATAGCTTATGTATATGAATCATGTTGTGATATAGATTGTATTAAGCATCCACATCTCCCGGAGAGCACAAACCGTTCAAGAACACACTGCTTCTGGGTACAGAGAGCACATCTAGCATTTGAAATTCATTATCATGGGGTATCCTGACAAGCTGTCAGCGCGGCGAACACAAGCTCTCCATCCTGAACATCCCGAACGCTGATGTTGAGGAGCCGGGAGAGAGAGAGGCTCAGCACAACCCAACACCGCACGCTTTTCCTGTTTGTTTGTTGCAAATCAAGGTCAGGAATTCTCCTTCAATTTGCCAAGGACTGCTGACATGCTGAACGGAGACAGGTACATATTTAGACTCACAACGGAACACACTCACACACACACACACACACACACACTCATGTTTACATAGCTATCTAAATGGAGACATTCCATAGATGTAATAATTTTTATACTGTACAAACTGTATATTCTCACCTTTAACACTAACCTGACCCCTAAACACACCCAAAACTTTCTGCATTTAAAAAAAAAACAAAAAAAAAACATTTAATTACTATATTTTTATACCTTTACAAATGAGGGCATCCCTAAATGAGATTTTTGGAGATTTTTGTCACTACTGGGTGCAAATTTATCCCTGAAATATAGGCAAGTAGGCACAGATACACACACACACACACACACACACACACACACACTCATGTTTACAAAGCAATCTAAATGGAGACATTCCATAGACGTAATCATTTTTAATACTGTACAAATATTCTTCTTTTACACTAACCTGACTCCTAAACATACCCAAAACTTTCTGCATTTTAAAAAAAAAACACACAAAAAAAAACATTTAATTACTTTATTTTTATACCAGATTTACAAATGAGGACGTCCATAAAGGAGATTTTTTAAAAGGTTTTGGTCACTTCTGGGTGCAAATTTGTCCCCAAAATATAGTTAAGTAGGCACGCACACACACACACACACACACACACACACACACACACACACAGCCAGAGTGTGCTGCACTACAGCCTTTATGTACAGTACAGACATCTTCACTAATTGAACATGGATTTTGTGGACATTTATGCCTTTTTTTACCACATTTATGCCTTGAACATTTACCATAGTGATTCTGTTCGCACTTCATTTTACAGTATGTACTTTATTTTACAGTATGTACATGTATGTATACTTACAGTGTGCTTACCAAAGAAAGTACTGGATAATATTAGGTAAATGCAAGGGTTAACGTCATGTTTAGGTTTAGTACCAAGTTACACTCTGAAAAATGCTGGGTTGTTTGAACCCAAATTTGGGTAAAATATGGACAAACCCAAGTGGGTTAAAATGTAATCTCAAATTTTATCCCAACTTTAGCTTTCACTTTCAACTGTCATTTTTTTAATTGCATTTTTAACCCAACATTTGGGTTTGTCCATATTTTACCCAAATTTGGGTTCAAACAACCCAGCATTGTTTAGACTGTATTATCCCAGTTATTGTAATTACTAAACTAAGAACATAATATGTACATGGGGAACCGGGCTGTAAAATAAGGTGCTACCGTGATTTTATAGTACTCTTCGAAATTAAATAGAAGTAACATGTAAATATCATTGTTTGAGGACAGAATCCTCCAGTACCGTGGTCTCTGATGCCATCATTACACCACTATGGCATTTTCAACATTATTGCCAAGGTTTTTCCTTTAAGAAAAAGCACTGTGGAAGCACCATGATAATATGGACTGCATTTATATAGCGCTTTCATAGACCCAATGGCCACCAAAGCGCTTTACAATTTGCCACTCATTCACACACCGATAACCGGTTCAGGTTTAGCTCACAAATTTGTTCCCAAATTATCTTGAGAAGCCAGAATGTAAATACCAAGAATATGGAAACCATTCAGTACCATGGTGTTAGGACACTCCTGATGAAAAAAGGGGTTTAAATGTAATTTTGTATCATGCTTCTATCAAACAAAATATTTCTGCTGAAAATTATGCTGTCAACTTTGACACTGGATCACTAAGACTAGAACAATATCACAGAATCACAATAAATCAAAGGATATCCGGATTATAACAATAAAAAACGCACTACAAATGAATCATTCCCTTTTTGATTGGTTCTCTTCTCTGATTAGTTCTCACAGGCTAAATATAACAGTGGGAGAGTTACTTGAGGACTCGCTCTATCTCTCTCCATGCTGTAGTTTAAACCAAGAATGCCTTTATGAGATATTTGAACCCCAAACAAATGAACCGGATGTCCATCAACGCATCCTTCCCTTGATGTTATGCATGTCACATTGAATGGGGAAAAGATGGCATAGTTTCCCGTCTCTGAAAGATACAGTAGATCGGAATGGTGTGAGCGAGAGAGAGGAAGACTAACAGAATGCCAGGAATCCTGGAAAGCTCAAGAGTAACAGAAGTGGAGGAAACCTATGCATTCATAACAAGTTCTTACCAGTTTTACTGAATCAGAGCACAACTCCAGGATGTTCTCTCTCTCCTGCCCGAAACAAGCCTGAGACTGTGCAGCTCCACCACAACCTGACAACGCTTCCCTTTGTAGTTCGGCAGAGATGAGGTCTGATGACACGCTCAACTTCTGTTTCGGCAAACCGCCCGAGGTCATAATGCTCACACACTCTCAAGCTGGATTAGTTAATGCATTTACTCTATGCTGGTCTCCTGTCATTTTTGACTGAAAAATTTTACTTTTTTTATTTATTATTTTTATCGGTAGAAAACTTGGTAAAGGTTTTGGCACTTGCAAACACATGCAAACACAAAATCATGGACATGATTTGAACAGGTTAAAATGGTCAGTTATCGCTTTGATTTTCTCGCAGTCATAGATTAAAACGTGTTTTTGAAAATATATATATTTCATATATAAAAATGTACTATTTTTGTGCGTTTTCATAACAATAAACGTAAAATTCTCTAATTTTTTAAAGTTCACTTTAAACTTTTTTACTTCAGCAATAATCACAATGACAAAAAGTGTCATCTTTGAAAAGAGATCAAACTTAAGTCTGATTATAAATACAGCCTAAATATAATTTACCATTAAATCCCCTAAAAATCCCCTAAAATCTGTGATTTTTGACCAACACACAAAGAGCACCAGCCCCTGATCAATACATTAAGGGCCAATCCCAATTCTACCCCTTACCCCTTCACTTTCCCCTTCCCCTCCGTTTTGCGCGTCCACGTGAAGGGGTAGGGTTGTCCCAATTCTCTTTTGGTTGGAGGGGGAGGGCTAGGGTGAAGGGCCAGATAGCCCTTCAAACGAAGATTTTTCGGGAGCACACTTCAAACGAAGGGGTATGAGAAGTGTCACTGCTAACCCAGGCTGGCTGCCCAAGCGACAAAGGAGACCCATAAATTTAAGTATTTGTGGCTTTAATAAGTATTGTAACGACAAATAATGATTTGCTTTATGTTACATTCAATATTGTGTTCATATTTACAGTCAGTTTCTTCACAGAAATGTTTGTAAAAAAAAAATCGCTAAAATTACTGTAGTTTGCTAACGATAGTCCCGCATATTTTCGTCGTCTCCGTTGTTTCCTGCGAACTTCACAAGATAAATGCAAGAAAATAGCTGTAACCCACGCGACTGAGATAACTGCAGCTGTCGACGGCATCTTGGAAGTTGTGATAAACATCGGCGCATATCCTGTGACGTAGGCGCTAGCGACGACTTATAATGACGTTTAACAGAGGCGTAGTGGTGTCCCATTTCTTAGGGGAATATTTTCACCCCTACGCATTGCCACTCTGTTTCAAGGGTCAAGGGGAAGGCGAAGGGGTAGGGCTAGGGGAAAGTGAAGGGGTAAGGGGTAGAATTGGGATTGGCCATAAAGGTCCCGTATTATGCCCCTTTTCACAAGATGTAAAACAAACTGAGGGAGTTGAGGGAGCATTCCTGTGGGCGGATGTTAGTCAAAAAACTGTCCTACAGACGTCATTAAAGAAGGAAGTAGAGTGATGTAGTTCAAACGGGCTGTTAGATGTAGGCTACTTCTGTTAAATAAAATATCTTGCTTGGCATTGAACTTTGAGTTTTACAGATATTATTTATAGTCTAACAACAACATTACACACTAACTGAAGTTTGATCACGAACAACGGGACCTTTAACTCCATAATAAATGATTGGGTAACACTTTACTTGAAAGGCTGTGCATAAGACTGACATGACATAGGCTATGTCATGAATATGAAGGGTTTATGCATGTTTATGACAACTGTCATTTAGTGTCATTCGCTCAATTATGACATTTTGAATGCAAATATGACATTTTTTTCTTATGACTTTCTAAGTTGTCATAAGATTTCTTTCTTATGACAACTTGACACAAACAAATACATCATAACCTGTCAGTGTCTTTGTCATGACAACCTGACATTACTAAGACAACACAATTGTACATCTATTTTGGATAAATATCATGGATAGAGACATAGAAAAGGGCTGCACAGTTTTGCAATAAATAATAATAAATAAAATCATAAAATATTGTAATTGCAATTGAATTAGATTTGTGTGTGGCAGCTGCATTTACAATTATTATTATTAATAATAATAATAATAACAGTAATAATTATACAAATGAGCTTAAAATAATAATTTTAAGGGTTTATTGCATTAAAAACAGGCCATATGTTTAATAAATAAACAAGTGATCAATGCATAGTAAACTAAATTTTAAACATTTTAAACTCCAACATTGTTTGTGACAGTCCAATAAAGTTAAATGTATAAATAATACTCAAACCTGAAAAGTTTTGTGCCTCCCTGTTTTCATTTTATTATCATTGTACACTTGGCTTGTTTGTAACACTGTGCTACAACTACACCGCTGTGTATTGCATATTTTGAGCCTAGCTAACAGTTGCTAGGAATTGCTGGCATGTTTCAAAACGGTGCAAGACAGTGATTAAGGCAATATAAAGTTAGATTTGGAAACGTATACACCCAACTCAGAAACCGAAAAAAAAAAAACCCTGATGAAAAAATTTACTTTCATGGTGTCAAAACACTCTTTGTCCAGTATCTTCAAGAAATATAATCAAAACTTTCCACAAATTCGTGGGAGACAGTCTTCTAGCAGCAAGAGAAAAATAGCGTAAACACAACCTGCGTGACCCTGAGTAACTACGTAAAAGGTCTGTGTTACATTTAGCCCCGTGTTAGGTTGTGCCCCGACCTCTCCCATTTCTTGAAGTGCTTGAATATATTTCAGTAGGCCTAGCGGGTTTCAGTTTGAGCCGATCGGAATTTGATCAAGATGAGCTGTCCTGCTATAACAATTACTCAAAACCTTAGCAATATTAGTAGCAGTATTATACTAATGGTGGTGGGAAGTTGCTAATCTTGCGTTGGCGTGAACTCAAACGTGACATTGAATTTTTGATGAAGCCACTAAATTTAAGTGTAGAAAGGCAATTTTACATATGATGTGTTATTATCGAGATCTTTCGATTGATAGATTGTTTACTACCAGTGATCACAGCTTGACATGGGGGGGGGCATAGGATCAGGTAGCACAGAGGGCAGGGGTGTGTGTGTGGAGGGGCGGGATGAGTTTTTTAAACCTTCCCAACCGTCTCAGGCTTTCTTGACCGATTTTAAACATTGTAGACTTTTTTTTTGTTTTGTTCTTATGTTTGGATTGATTATTTGGATTTGTACCCCTGCCTGGATGACTATTTTGGATTTTGGATTGCCCTTATATTAATCAAACTACTGCAAAATGGATTCTCTGCACTCTGTGTGTGATTTGTGACACATATTGGATGAAGGCATGATTGTGAAGGTGTCATGTCAGTCTTATGCACACCCCTTCAAGTAAAGTGTTACCAAGGATTTTCCCACAGACTTAAAGCCTGCAATGCCGTAAAGATCCATCAATCATTTATTAAATAATAACATGATCACTTCATCCTCAAATAGTCATCTGGGTTTCATTTCCAAGAGACTCGCATCTGATGAATGTATGTCATGCGTGACCAGTGAAACTAACGCAGCATCTGTTCTGTTCACACGTGTGTATTTCCGTCCACAGGTCCCATCTGTCACACTGTACCCTGTATACTTCAGTCTGCAAGGGGAAACACGAACACACTCCCACATTTAAAGTACGCACAACACACTCAATGCCTTCTTCCTTGCTCTCTGCAAGACTTAAATAGGTCGTCCTGTTCTGCCGCGGCGTACACGCTTATTCTTCTCTCTGCCCTGATTTCCAACAACAAACAAAAGATCGCTGTACCTGAGGTGAAATAAATGGCTCTATTTATGTAGGCATTTGCTCCGTTGTATCTCATGCCTTCACTCCTCTCTCCTCACAACAGCATCTTTACAGTGAAGGCTGGAGAACGATGAACAAAAGAGACTTTAAAGAACCTCCTTAATTCTTCATGACAGATTTAACAAGGTGCTGGAAATATTCCGATTTTGGTCCATATTGACATGAAAGCATCTCTCAGAGTCTCCAGATTTGTCAGATCTCCCCTTCCAGCTGAATTTAATTTCTTGTACCATTTATACGCCAAAAATAGTTTTTGTTTGCAAATGATGCACACTGTAAACCCCTTGGGTAGGATTAGGGTCGTGGAGTGTGTGTGTATTACACGCGTAAACTGCGTATCATATGCATGCAAAAACTATTTTTTAGTTTTTAGAAATCAAATTTGTGCTATACACACTTACATGAGGTTGTTTTTGCAAAACCGTAGGTGTAACGGAGGCCAGCTAGTAGTTGCTGTGCAAATAAACCTCACTCCTCAATCTATAGGCGCTCTGGCGACAGACGCTAAGGGCTGCAGTCTTTAGCCTTGTTGTTAGAGCACCCGACTCTCATGCCAGAGACCCAGGTTCAAGGCCCGCTCGGAGCTACTGTAGGGTGTCAGTAGGACATTAAAGCCTTGTTCACACTCTGTGGTTGTAAAACGTAGGGCTGAAGTAGAGTTGCCACCTTCAGTGAGGCAAAATAAGGGACACCCATACACGAGATGAATAAATAATTAAATGAAATAATAACAAAAAATGTGTCAAGGGTATGGAACTGGTTATTTCAACATGACGACTTGACAGCTCAACAATAAACCACGAGAAAACATGACATCAAGTATGTGAGCTTGCAACAAAAAAACATTTTATATTATTATTTTACATTTTATAATTTTACTTATATATATATATATATATATATATACAGATATGACCATAATTTAGTATGCATATATGATTAATATTTAATAATACCAATTAAAATGTATTCATTAATCTGTTTAATAACATTAACAAATATAGTTACCTTTCTACCAAGCTCTGACAAATGTATGGAATACCATATTAATATTATATATTTATTTTTCAAAGTAAAAACAACAAAACAATAGGCCTATGTTCTCTAGACTCGTCACTATGGGAAAAAAAGACACTAAAATGCATTCTTGCGCAAATTGACTACTCGACTTCTTGTAAAATTGATTTTATTATAATTATTATTAGTATTATCTATAGGCTACTGTAAAATCCTCATTTATTTATTCAACTATGTGTGGGTCTATGTAAAATTATGTCTGTTGATATGACTGTTTGTATTATTGCTAAGAAAATCTATCTATGTATTTATTTATGTATTCAGACATATTGTTAATTCTATAGTAGCCTAGTAAAGGATAAAATTCTCTAGGTTTGTTAAGCATAAGTTATTTTCTACACAACATGTACATTTTTATTATTAAATATGTATTAAATATATCTCTCTCTTATTTCTTATTATAACTTATTTAGGCTACTCATTGTCACTGACACTTTCCAGCCAAGTGTTTGTTTCCTCCCACTCTGGTCATTACTTTTGCACCCACTTTCGTTTCAGAGGTGGATGCATAGGCAAGACCCGCCCTCTTCTGACTCTGATTAGCCCTGAACCTGATGGTATATTAAACAAACCAATCAAACCAACAATGGCAGCGAGTATTACCCAATCAAGGGTAGAATAGGACGAGTCTTCACAGAATGCGGGTGGCATGATTTGCATGGGATCATGCGTTCGGAAATACGGGACAAACCGCGTTCCGTATTGATTCAAAACGGGACGCGCTGTTTACTTCACAAATACGGGACGATTCCGTATTTTAAGGGACGGGTGGCAACCCTAGGCTGAAGTGTGTGGTTCAAACTACATGGCTTGCTCTCTGTGAGTTGTTGAGCTGTTCACACCACGTGATTGATCCGCAACAGGAGGTAACGCACTACACGAGTTGATTCCATCTTGTCTACATACCACGTTTTGTCACGAACAATCACACGATAAAACGAATCGGAAATGACGTGAAACAGCACTTACGCCAAAACCCATGCCTTGCTCTGATTGGCTGTAGCTCATGACATCACTGAGGTTGAGTCACACCACAGCTCTCTGGATATCTAGCATGCTAGATATTTTTCTGGGCTCGGCGACAAGTCTGTAAGCGTCTTTGATGCGTTGTTGACTCTTTCATACTAACAGATTGGTGAGCGTTCATCGTCCGCGATTTGCAAACGATAACACCCTGACCTATCGGCGAGCTCAACGTTGCAAATCGGGCTTAAAATCATGTAGTGTGAACTAGGCTTTACACATTTCCAAACAGTCCTTTTGGCATTCATTTTAATAATCCACAACGTATTCTCATCCTCGGATGTCATATAGTAACGCTTTTGACATTGCCTCTAAATCCAACGCACATGGCACCCATTAGCGTCAATATAACACGCTTCAGTTAAGGGTAGGTTTAGGTCTGGGGTTACACCACGAGGAGGCACTTTCTGACCCATATATATCTGCATCTCATATTGACGCTAAAGGGTGCCATGTGCATCGGATGTAGACGCAATGTCAAAAGTGTCATCTATAGGACGCCTTGGGGATGAGAACGGGCTGGAATCCAGTGAGAGTTTGATATGCTCAAGGAGTCTGACAATAGCTGGTGTGATCTGATCTCCAATCATCAAGTCTTTCTGTGATTACATGAAGACTAAATCCAGAAGAACTGAGGAAAAGTCTCCAAGACGTGCTATAGATTGGGCTGGATTTTGCACAGTAATACATTAACACTTCTCAAAAGTTTTACTAAGAGTCCACAACTTTTCCAAAGACCTACAGTACATTTTTCACTCGGGCTGCTGTGTCAGTTATGGCCGCTCGCCCTCACCTGACATTGATAAATACCCAAGGACCCTCGCACACATGAGAATACAGTCTCCCGTCCATCGTTAACCTTGTAAAAGCAGCCTTCCACTGATGATTAACAGCATGCCATTATGTGCTATTAGATTTCATTAGCAGAGGCTGAATCTTACACAGAATACAACAAACTCTCTGACAGAGGCGCAACAGCCACCAAAGAACCGTCAGTGCTCAAAGTTACAAAAGTTGCACTGATTATGCAACGCATGATGTGTTGTCTTCAGTGCAAACACCTTCACACTGCCTATGGAAAGTAGTTGGTGCATTTTATTGATCATGGCATGCATAATTTGTCAAATGATGGAAAACAGCACTAGAACGGCTCACATGTTTAGATTATTGAGTAAATTGGGTCATAAAACAATGCAACAGTGCTATCGGGCGCATTTGTAGAGAATCCCCTCATCTGTCACTGTGTGCTGGCGCCATTGCAATGGCATTTGTTTAATATTTAATCAATTAACTTCAATTGTTCTTTTGCGATTTGTGTTTATAGTGGCATTGACATGAGAGGGAATAAAACAACACGGCTAATTTAAAATGAGAACGATGACACGGGAAGCCTGAGAGATGAGCAGAGCTGAGATTGGGACTCTTCAGCTCTTACTGCATTTATACTTCAGCTTAAAAATAGCCCTGTGATCATTTATTTAGCCCGTCTGCATTGTGTTCCTGGAGAAACACTTCCTCTGCCTGAGACTGACATACTTCCACAAACCTCACATGGAAACACAGGACCTTTCAAAACATAACAGCTAAAATCTAAATCCCGATGTTGGAAATGTAACGAGGAAAAGTCTGTACGAAGACACTGGAAATTGGAGAATTTTTTCCCGAGATGATAACATTGACCAAATATGAGAACAAATAGTAGGCTATGTAAGCGACACGTTTTTTTAATGCCAAGATCAGACTACATAGGAAAAGACACACTGTGATTGGCTGATTGACCAGTCAATCAAATAACAACTACCATCATGTTATGTAGTAATACAAATAAAATTGTATTACTTATTTTTAAAAACGTGGAAATGTATACACTCACCTAAAGAATTATTAGGAACATCTGTTCAATTTCACTTTAAAGCAATTATCTAATCAACCAATCACATGGCAGTTGCTTCAATGCATTTAGAGGTGTGGTCCTGGTCAAGACAATCTCCTGAACTCCAAACTGAAAGTCAGAATGGGAAAGAAAGGTGATTTAAATTATTTTGAGCGTGGCATGGTTGTTGGTGCCAGACGGGCCGGTCTGAGTATTTCACAATCTGCTCAGTTGCTGGGATTTTCACACACAACCATTTCTAGGGTTTACAAAGGATGGTGTGAAAATGGAAAAACCTCCTTTGTTGATGCTAGAGGTCAGAGGAGAATGGGCCGACTGATTCAAGCTGATAGAAGACCAACTTTGACTGAAATAACCACTCGTTACAACCGAGGTATGCAGCAAAGCATTTGTGAAGCCACAACCTGCACAATGTTGAGGCGGATGGGCTACAACAGCAAAAGACCCCACCGGGTAGCACTCATCTCAACAACAAATAGGAAAAAGAAGCGACAATTTGCAAGAGCTCACCAAAATTGGACAGTTGAAGACTGAAAAAATGTTGCCAGGTCTGATGAGTCTCGATTATTGTTCAGAGACATTCAGATGGTAGAGTCAGAATTTGGCGTAAACAGAATGAGAACATGGATCCATCATGCCTTGTTACTACTGTGCAGGCTGGTGGTGGTGGTGTAATGGTGTGGGGGATGTTTTCTTGGCACACTTTTAGAACGCAGCTTTATACAGTGTTAATGTAAATGACCAACTACTGAAACAATACTGCATATGTGAAAATTATTTCAATTGAATTTCACAATATTGGACAACTTTTTTACATGGCTTTTTAAAAGTGAAAGTAGAATCTGAATTGACTCCAAGATACGTAAACTCCTTCACAACTTCTATTTCCTTTCCCCCTAGAAATGAATTGGAGTGCGTCATCTCTACTAAACATTTTGAGAACATCATACACACAGACTTTTTTGTGTTCAATATTAAATCTGTCCTGATAAGCCAATCCTGTACATTAGTCATAGCAGAAGTTAATGTGATCGTAAAGTTTTTTCAAAATTCTTTGCATGGGTATAAATAACTACATCATCTGCATATAACTGAATGTGTACATATTAACATACTTCAGGCAAATCATTTATGTAAAGTGAAAATAAAATAGGTCCTAAAATAGAACCTTGTGGAACCTCCTTGGGGCAAGCAATATAAGAAGATTTTACACCATCAATACGTACACATTGCTTCCTATTTGAAAGATAAGATTTTACCCCAAAGTATTGCTTCCTCTGAAAAATTTTAATTTGTTAGTTTAGATAAAAGCACCTGATGGTCAACGGTGACGAATGCATTCTTTAAATCTAAAAATACAGCACCCACACACACATTTTTACCAAGTAAGCATTTCACTCTCTCCACAAACAAACAATTTGCAGTCTGTTGAGTAATTTCTACAGAAACCAAATTGCATTGGATGTAAGGAATTAATACCCTTATGTAGATGATTAGTCAAGAGATTTGATACCCATTTTTCTGCTACCTTGGATATAATGGGAACAATGCTAATTGTATCAAGCCCATACGCATCCTTTGCTTTGTGGCCACCATGTACACCATGTGTGACCTTTATGGCCACCATGGCCCCTATGGCTACTTCCAGCAGGATAATTCACCATTTCACAGAGCTCGAATCATTTCAAATTGGTTTCTTGAACGTGACAATGAGTTCACTGTACTAAAATCTGTACTAAAATGGCCCCCACAGTCACCAGATCTCAACCCAATAGAGCATCTTTGGGATGTGGTGGAACGGGAGCTTCGTGCCCTGGATGTGCATCCCACAAATCTTCATCAACTGCAAGATGCTATCCTATTAATGTGGGCCAACATTTCTAAAGAATGCTTTCAGCACCTTGTTAAATCAATGCCACATAGAATTAAGACAGTTCTGAAGGTGAAAGGGGGTCAAACACAGTATTAAGGCCCGTTTACACCAAGCACGATAACTATAAAGATAACTATAAAGATATAATTCAAAAGGTTTTCTCCATATTAATGAATAACATAGTTCACACCACAGCCATAACGATAAAGGTATGAGGAACGATACGATTTTTTTTCCAGCTGTCAAACGATAAAACACTGACAACCAATCAGAATCCATTCTAATTTAAATGTCTCGTGCATTTAAAATGGCAGATAACATTGCAGAGAAGTTAATCGTCGAGGTACAAAAAAAATCGAGGATACCTTAAAAAATGGATATATGGAAAGCAATCGTCATATCCTGGGAATAAACGCTGAAAAGTATTCACGATGAGATATTATGCAGTTTAGCATAGTGTAACAAAATTACCTCAGGTAGGCTATCCAGTTGACAACATTGCTGAAGTTGCAGTGAAAAAAAGGTGTAGTACATAAAAAGGTGTTGACTAGGTGATGTTTTCATCCCATCACTGACTTCATCAGCTAAATTCACTGTTAGACTTGCTAGATTCACTGTTTAGGTGCACTCCCAAATCCTCTAGTCTTTTAAGAATGTCTTGTACCCAAAAGCGCCTGTTTTTCTTTTGATATTTGTTTGTAAAGTAAAGCAGCAACAGCAGGTCATAAATTTTCGCTACTTTAAAAACGCAGCGCGGGCGGCCGGGTGTGCGTGTGCTTAGAATAAAAAGACCGTTATGGGTCGTTGTTGTGGACGCATATATAGTTATCTTTATCATTATCTTTATTTATCGTGCTTGGTGTGAACGGGCCTTTAGTATGGTGTTCCTAATAATCCTTTAGGTGATTGTATTTTTATTCAGCAAGGACACGTTCAATTGAGCAAAGGTGACAGTAATGATTACCATTAATAATGTTACAAAAGAATCCTGAACATCACTGTTTCCACAAAAATATAATAAGCAGCAGAACTGTTTACTGTATAACAGCATTAATACTGTAATACTTGTTCAACAGGAATGCAATACATTTGTCAAAAGCCAGCCATATTCGTCATGAATCCTGAACAATAAAATATATGACAGTTTACACAAAAATATAAAGTGTTTTAGCATTGATAATAATCATAAATGTTTATTGAGCATCAAATCATTATATCAGAGTGATTTCTGAAGGATCATGTGACACTGAAGACTGATGCTGAAAATTACTTTACTGCCTATATTCACATAGAAAAGAGTTATTTTAAACTGTAAGAATATTTCTGTATTTTTGATCAAATAAATGCAGCCTTGATGAGCAGAAATACTTCTTTTAAAAGCATTAAAGCAATCTTATCGTCCCCAAAATTTTGAACATTAATGTATTAAGTTAATAAATAGCTGATTCACGTTTAACATCCGAATCCTCTGGTACTGAGTTAAGTCCACCTGACAGCTACACATGGCTGATGTCTAGAACTAACACATATATGAAAGCAATCCAGACTCTGAAGTCGAAAGACACAATTAAATTAGACATTGATAAGCGTGTGAGTTCGCAGTCTCGACGCTGATGCCAAGCTCTGGTCGGTGTGTGATAATCAGCACACGCTTCTGGATCTCATTAGCCTTTCGTTGATAGGGACGAAACAGTTAAATCTGATGACTCGACACTTTAATCATCCGTGAACCGCAGACACCGGGAAATTAGTTCAGGGAGGAGTCCTAATGTTTGGAAGCAGTGATTTATGTTCATAACCTTGAGGTTGGTTGGCGAGTAATGACCCCTCTATAAGTGGACATCTCTCATATGGGGAAGGAGACTGTATTTTTCCTCTTTCTCTGGCACTTCCACTTATTTGAGGTGATATTACCTGGTAAAAAAAGATTTGAAATCATCAAGCTGAAGTTCATGTTAAAGGTTGTCACTTCCTCAACGTTTTTAATAAATCAGAATTTAGAAGAAAATCTTTACAACACTATTAGAGGTGTTCAGTCGTGACATCAATTTGAGTAACACTTTATTTCTATAGTTCACTTCAGACAGTCTACTAACTACAAGTAACTTGTCAACTACATGTCAACTAGTCATTAGAGTATTAGTAGACTGTGTGTCCTTTCTGCTAAAACTTTATTCTGAATCAACAGACTTTCGGCTAATGTGGAGTTGCTACATGAAGTAAATACTACCACATGTGAGATTACAAATGTAGCGAATCAGATTTAGACGAAGCTCCTATTTAGCTGAATATATATGTATGTGTATATATATATATATATATATATATATATATATATTAAACTTAAATTAAAAAGAAAAAGAAAATAAAAAATGTTTCCTTGGCAATAAACTGAAACAAATTTCAATTTTGAAGCACAAAATGTATTAACTGGAAATAAATACAAATGAATACAAACTAAATCTAAAACTGAAAACTAAAACTAAAAATGAAACCTAAATATCAATATTTTTGTTTAAAAAAAGACTAATAAAAACAAAATTACAAAAAAATTCATCTGAAACCTAAACTGAAACAAACACTTATTACCGAAAGTTAACAAAAATGAATAATACTGTAATAAATGTATCGCTCATTGTTAGTTAATGGCCTTAAATAATGTTAACTGATGGGACCTTTGACAGAAAGTCTTTTTTACAGTCTCTTTTTGTAATTGTTTACCACATATCATCATTTACACACTATATTAAAAACTGCTAAGCGCTCTACAACAACTAAACAGATATTTTATCACAAATAATACAACATTCATAAGCACAGCATCATAGCAATAGACATTTGATACATTTTACCCTAGCTCAGTTGTGCTGTTAGACGATTTATCACATCCAAAATAAAAGTTTGTGTTTACATAATAATGTGTTTACATTTGTATATATAAAATAATTATACACTTTTATATAAATAATTATATAATTATATAAATAATTATTATATGTGCACCCACATATATTATGTAAACACAAACTTTTATTTTGGATGCGATTAATCGCGATTAATCGTTTGACAGCCCTAGAGCTTAGTTTGCAGTTTGAATTGAATAAAATAAAAATAAAAAACAGCGAAATAATGTTCTTTCAGTTGAATCATCCTTACAAGCAAAACCTGAAACAAACACACTGTCAAACGACTCTTATGAACTGATTCTTTTCACAAATCTTTTAAAAAGGCTCTGGGGTTCTCAAATGTGGCTCTCAAGGTCCACTTTCCTAATCAAACGTAGACTAACTGTAGATGTCTACACCGGCGAGATTGAGCTAAACTCTACAGAAAAGTAGACCTTGAAGTAGAACTGAATCAGTCTGAGGACACTTCCACTGAATCAACTCGGATACTGAATCCACATCTGACTCATTTACATTTTGTGAAACTTCAATACTGTCTGGTTGTTCATAAGACAACATGTAAGATACACCTTTGAAAAATATTTAATGTGATGAAAAAAACTTCCCTGGGTAATAGACTTTTCCTCCCCTCAAATTATTACGCATCATAAAGCTTCATGTAACATTCTACAGTCAGTAAATAAACTAAAAATTAATTTGTCTGGGAGAAGAAAGAACATCACGGTTTGCATGTGGGTGTTGGAATCGCTTCATTACCTACAATTATATTTTTTCCTCTCGTTTCCTTCTGGTTTGTTTGTACTGTAAGTCTGGGCCTAATTACTACACATATTTTCTGTTCACATTATTACAGGAATAACAGAGATAATGAGAAAAACACAAGCCTTGCATTTCCAAACGAACTTTCTGTGAAATATTTCTCCCATTTTGAGTGCAAACTATTTGGCATAAACTCTATGATAAATATAGCTATGGCTCTGAGGAACACATGCCATCATGACAACATCGTTTTTTAACGTCTCATCCATCAGTAATGAAAGGAAAAAAGCTTCTTCGTATTGCAGCAGTATTATGACAAATGTTTATTGTGAGTGGCAGGGACTCCAGGTGAACCTCACCTTGCTTTTGAACAACTCAAATAGACAAACGGGAAAGGCAAGGGAAACATTTACACAATATGTAGTGACTAATTTGCAAACATTGAGGAACTAGAGATTGTCGCCTGATAAAACCACACTGACTAATCACAGAGGAACACACACTCCGACCCCTCCTACTTCCCTGAAATCCATTCAGATGTCAGATGTGTGTGATTGCCAAACACAGATTTTTACAAGAGAACAAAACGCCCGGGTGTTTTTGATATGTGTGTTGGAAATAAGAGAGGAGAAATTCACTAAAGCCTCTTTCACACCGGAAACTTCCAGAAAAGTTGTTCCAGTTTACTTGAAGGGATGGTGAGCACACAAATTATAGTCGGTTATCATTTACTCACCCTCGTGTCTTTTGCGGAACAAAAAAGAAGATTTAGAAGTACAAAAATCAAAATTGCATCGCATTAAAAAAACAACAACAACAAAAAATGAATCCTTAAAGGTGCAGTAAGCGAATTGAAAGTGGATCGGACTGAGGATCATAACATACTTGTAGCCAATCAGCAGCGTGTCCACACATTAAGGGGGAGGAGCCTGTTTTGCGTAGTGCGTTTGTGAATTTGGGGGCGGAGCTATCAAGATAAGGGTGTGATCATTTTGAGGGCCGTGTTAGTTTTTGGTGATTTCAAAAATCAACATTTTTCAATCACTTACTACACCTTTAAACATTTAAGACAAAAGATTTCACAGAAAAAGGGGAACATGAGGGTGAATACATTATTTTTTGGGTGAACTATTACTTAATGAATGAATTGCACCCACTCATAGCGCTATTTATATTGTTTTAGCACCAGATTCACAAAAAACCATGCAAATTAGATCATGGAGAGAATGTGCCAATCAAACAATGCTCATATTTGTAAATAACACCTTCTCCTGACCAGATTCCAGACAATAGATGTGACATGACTACAAGATGCAAAAAAATCAATCAAATATCACAGCCAATCAGAAGAATGTGGGGGCGGAGTCTCACTGCACTCACAATCAAATTGTGTAAATGTTACACCATTTTAACATTATAAAAAATGCATAGTGAGTGACCGAACCAATCTTTGTCATAGAACACACTTGTTTGTTCACAGTTTGAACACTCCTTTATTGTATTTTCAAGATCAGAGGTGATTATCCATTGTCGCTTTCAGTACGGCAATAAATGATAATCAAGCTCACATTACATTCTTTTATGCTCATAATCAGCACCTGAGATTATCAATGATATATTTGCAGTGTTGGGGAAGCTACTCTGAAACTGTAGTTTGACAAGCTACAAGCTACTCGTACGTTAAAGTAGTTAAACTACAGTCAAGCTACCCTTTTGGAAAAGTAGTTAGCTACACTACAAGTTACTATCAAAAAGTAGCTAGCTACATTGAAACTACTTTTACTTTTTGAACAACATATATTATATTACCTATTATTATTATTATAAGATGTTATAAATTATATATTATATATAACTGAATAAGTGTGTGATGAATGTAATTCAAATATTTAGTTTTTAAAACAATGCAATACAATTATGATTTCAAAGAGTATTGTTTTATTACACACAACACTCAAATATCTCAGACTGTTTGTCAAAAGTGCAAAATTGCAACAAATAGCCGACAACATTGCAAGAACGAAATATTCATTCAACATAAATTGCATTTAGAACATTTTCTCAAAAATAACGATTGAACTTGGAAAAATAAGACCATGGCTAATTAACGTTTGTTTCTCCATCCTCAAAATCTGCCGTCACCTGGGTGTGTCACTGTCAACCCACTTCTTTACGTCAGTGAACCGTTAGCCGCAAGATGCGTGATTAAACAACAGGTGGCGGTAATGGCAAAAAATGAGTTTGTAATCTAACAAGATGAAGAATATCCTTGCATCGGGCTGATTCGCGCAGGCTTGACAATGTAGCAATGTAGCTTTTGCTCGCGCTACACCGCTACTTGCTGCAAAAAGTAGTTAGCTACTGGAAAAGCTACACTGTTTAAAAAGCAACTGAGCTACTGCCAAGCTACTTAAAAATGTAGTTAAGTTAGTAGCTTCGCTACTTGTAGTTAACTACTCCCCAACACTGCATATTTGTATATTGTTGTTCCAGCTCCAATGTCACAGAAGTAGAAGCCATTTCTAAAATATAATTGTCATCCCAGCTGGTGAGAAAACTCAGATTAACATGGAAAAGATGCTTTATATCGTGTGTCGCAGCGTCACGTCTGGTTAGGTCAAAATATAATAATAGTGTTGGGCACTATTACAGTGCTTTAGCACATGGGTTATTATGTATATTTTGTGCTTGTCTGGATATATTGCAGCTCCTCTCCATCATTTGATGAATAACCGCTGCACTGATCAATAGAAAATGTACACAAATATTTCTTCTAAATGAAATTGTGTTCCTTGAATTCACCCCAGAGTCACAATTACTACAAACGAGAGGCAGAAGGTGAAACAGGTTCACTTGAGAGAGACAGAACCTAAACTTTGCAAAAACTTTTCATCAGGAGAAGCGGAAAATGTTTCTAATCCATCTTCTCTCCAGAACCTAATGCTAATCACTTCGTTCTATACGGAAATGGCCTGCACACACACACACACACACACACACACACCAGAGATATCTAATTACTCTTTAAAAGGAAAAGCCCATGAAAATAAGCCAACTCATTTCCAGCTAGGAAATCAGTGCAATAAGACGGTTAATCAGGCGTGACAGACACACTGAACGCTGCGTCATAAACAACACACAATACTTTTGTGTCATTTCGAGTTTATGCCATTACCAAGACCTTATATTAATCCCTATTTGAAAGGCACTAGTTTTCTAAAGGACGTCTGACTGATGTGTGTGGGCGGAGTCTCTTTGTAAACACACTGCACTAACAGTCAAATCAATCCAAAACCACAGCCAGTCAGAAGAGCAGTGGGCGGAGTCTCTCTGTAAACACACTGAACTCAGTCAAATCAGTCCAAAACCACAGCCAATCAGAAGAGTGTGTGGGCGGAGTCTCTCTGCAAACACACTGCACTCAGTCAGAGACTATTTGAAGAGTTCAGATGCAAAAGCCTCTAAATGCCATTTGAAATTTTCTTCTTTAATGACGATTTTTATCAAACTTGTATATTTAAGTTCAGTAATTTCACTTAAATAACAATTAATAGGTAATTATCATTGCCATTTAAGTGAAATCACTGAACTTAAATATACAAGCTTGATAAAAATGATCATTCTAGAAGAAAATTTCAAATGGCACTTAGAAGCCTCTAAGTGCCATTTGAAATTTTCTTCTAGAATGATCATTTTTATCAAGCTTGTATATTTAAGTTCAGTGATTTCACTTAAATGGCAATGATAATTACCTATTAATTGTTATTTAAGTGAAATTACTGAACTTAAATATACAAGTTTGATAAAAATCGTCATGGTCATCAATCTTTGCATCTGAACTCTTCATTTATATAGAGAGATGCCACTTCCTCAATCCTAAATACAAATGTATAGGGAAAACCTGTAACACCAAAGATGGCGGTTGTATGCAAATGCCCAGCCCCTCCCGCTGGACAGCCAATTGTCTGCTTTCAACGGTCAAGCTGGGAAACATTTAAATACGTCACTGTTTGAAAAGGCGGCAGATTTGATATGCAGTGTATGTGTGCGTTGTGTAAATATCAGACATCCCAAGTCTCCCAGAAGTTCCGGGTGTCTCCCGCAGATTGATAGAGGCTCAAATCTCCCGGAATCTAGAGCGAGCGAGCAAGAGCGCACACATACTGTGTTTCAAACTGTGCAGCGCGCGCACGACAGAGAGCGAGAGAACCCTTGCGCATGGCATGCGCAGTGAAAGTATAACCTGTGGGATTATTTTGGGGCAAAGTCATCAATCTTTTTCAGTGATTTTTATTATATTTTACTGCTGTTTCTATACATGCAGTTTTTATGTCCCGGTGACCAGTGAAAGTGCAGTTCTGACTCTCTGCCCATTCATTTAGATAGGAGCCTGGTCGTGTTAAGTCCGAAATAGCTTTGCCAAAGCGTTGCCAAGATGGCGGCGAGTGGCATGACTTGCCTAAAAGGACTTTGACTCAGTCAAATCAGTCCAAAAGCACAGCCAATCAGAAGAGTGTGTAGGTGGAGTCTCTCTATACACTGTGTATTTCTAAATGTGGGCGTTACAGAAGGTGTGCTTGCGTGCGTATCATGTATGATATGTCAATTAATGAATTATTTAATGATACATTTTTTTTAATAAACTTAACTTAAGTTTATAGAAGAGGCTGTTTATGATAATTTTAGTGCTTAAAATACAACTTAAAATATTTTGGTTTATTGCCATGGCAACATTCCTAATTTTCAAATAATATTTTAATTTAATTTCAGGTTTTTTTTTGTCAATTAACAGAAATGTTTTTAATAGTTTTAGTTAATTATAATAATAAAACTGCAGTTTCCATGATTTGCTCTATCTACCTTGTTTTCTTTGTCGGATACCATCTATATTGAAATGAAATGAAAGCATGTGGAAGATCGATGTGTAAACACTCAGGTAAACACACGAGGAGAAGCATAGGCCTAATAAAGATAAAAAAATCTGAATATGGGATCGAGCAAACATAACACCACTGTCAAAGTTAACACTCATATTCTGTTCACATACAGGTGAAACTCGAAAAATGTTGTTTCTTTCAGTAATTCAACTTAAAAGGTGAAACTAATATATTATATAGACTCATTGTATGCAAAGTGAGATATTTCAAGCCTTTATTTCGTTATAATTTTGATGATTATGGTTTAGAGATATGAAAACCTTTTCACAATATTCTAATTTTGAATTTGGGGGTTTCATAAGCAAAGCCGTAATCATCAAAATTATGACAAATAAAGGCTTGTAATATTTCACTTTGCATGTAATGAGTCTATATAATATATTAGTTTCACCTTTTAAGTTGAATTACTGAAATAAATGAACTTTTGCACCATATACAAATTTTTCGAGTTTCACCTGTGTGTAATGTAATTAGATAGGACTAGCCATAAAACAAAAGATTCAGAAATATAGTTAATGAGCATGTTGCTGAATATGCAGCTTGCGTCTGTCTAAATATAATGTCTGTATTTGGTGATTCATACGCAGAAGGTCTCCAAATGTGTCTGGAAAGCTTCCGTCTGAAGGGAGGATGGATTGGCAGCCGGAGAAGAACGAGAAATGGCAGGATTTCACTCTTCATTAAGGGAGAGGAAAATGAGTTTGTCTTTCCTGAGCAGAATGACACATTCATACACAGCTTTAGCTTCCGAGACACCCAGCGTTTTAATGGAGGAAAATAAAAGAAAAAGGGGGATTAAAAAAAAAGCCTTTTTCTTTTATTTAAAGGAGTTTTGTTGTTGTTGTTGTTGTTTTGCTGGTAATTGCCAGCATCAGCACAGCTCAACTTAACTTGTTTTGAACTCAGCCTAAAATTGTCTTAAAAGCAGTAATAATGACAATTACATTCAAAAACAATTCACAAACTCATGCATCAGTGTATGAACGGGACATTCGTAAATGTGTAGACAATAGACAGGACTGAGCAAAACCTTTCAGACTAAAAATGACTGCGGTAAAAGCTCTTATTGCATAGACGTATTTATTTGAACCTCATATTACTGTAATGATTTTGTACACACTGTGTGTAGATGATTCACATGCTTGAATATGAATTACACAATTAAAGGGTTAGTTCACCCAAAAATGAAAATTAAGTCATTAATTACTCACCCCCATGCTGTACCAACCCCGTAAGTTCATCTTCGGAACACAAATGAAGATATTTTTTATTAAATCTGAGTTGCTGTATAACTACCACATAGGCTCCTAAGGGACTGGCTCTTGTCGGCCCAGAAAGTCAATGAAGAAAATGTTTAAATATTCCATGTGACTACAGCGGCTCAACTAAAAGTTTATCAAGCGACGAGAATACTTTTTGTGCGAAAAAACAAACAAAAATAACGACTTTATTCGACTATTCCTTTTCTTCCTTGTTGGCCTGAAACGAGACTTCAATACGATTTCCACGACGCATGCGCGAGAACTGAACTGAAGTAGTTGAAGGAGATCACAATTCTCGCACATGCGTCGTGGAAATCGTCTGGAGTGGCATACTTGAAAAGTGTCTTCTTTCTCGCAGGGGGTGCTTGTCTGAAGTATAAAATCATTGGTTACCCATAAGCCAATCACATAACGTCCGGTTATGACATGTTATTCCAGCCCGATCTCATCCCCAAGGCGTCATATAGGTGACACTTTTGACATTGCGTCTACATCTGACGCACATTGCACCCTTTAGCGTCAATATGAGACGTAAATATATATGGGTCAGAAGATATGTTGATGTCTCAGACTGAGTCCAGAAGCGAACGTGGAAATAAGAAAGAATACAAAGAACACAATGTGCATAAGCAATGCTGCTATCGCTCGCTTCGGATCCTTTTTTTTTTGCCTGTACTCTTTCAGAAATGAAAAAACGGCAGGGACAGAGTTAAAACTAAATACGTCAAATGATAAGATGGGAAGCCCTAATTGGTTCCATATATAAAGCGCCTTTGAGCTTCTACATGAACCTTTTCTTCTAAGAGTGTAGATTGTCTTTATTGATGTCAAAGTGTCCCGAATAGAAAAGCACAATCACTCGTAGAACCCCGAAGGCTTAAATAACCATTAAACATGAAAGCATTATGAAACAAAGACATTTCTCCTCATATATTCAATAAAACTGAGTTAAGAACCCATTTAAAACTCCACTGAACCTTTTTTTTAGAGGGTTAGCCATTCATCCAAAAGAAAAATGTATTTTACTCCAGCGGTAAACACTTAAAGCCATGCATGCTTTTCATCTAGTGTGTGTCCATGTGTTGAGTTCTCTGTTTGATAATTGCTCCAGCGCTCGAGACCCTAATGAAGGTGAGGTTTAGACAAGCGTTTAAAAGGCTATTTCTGCTATTCATCTCTCAAAGCAACCCAACAGATCTTCCCACCGGTGAACACGAGCACTTTCAGGTTTCAGGCGTTCAGATTTCTGCTCACAAATGAGTTATTAATGCTGCAAAAGATGGTTGGTTTGCATGTCAGCAATTATGAAGCAGAAACATTGCCCTCAGAAATGAAGGAATTGCTAAATTAACTATAGCGGGGTTATGAAGATGCTGACAGACGTGGATGGACTTCCTCATTATTCTACAGAGTTTTTACAAGCTTTGTGGTTTATGATGAGTTTTATTTCCCCATGCCGAGGTCATCCAAACCATCCGGCCGTTCATCAGACCGGTGTTTATACGACTTCTGTTCCATCATAATCAACAGCTCATTCAGTAACTCATTTTTACCCTCAATCTACATATTTTCCAGCATTATAATTAGTCTTCTGGAAGAAAAATACTCATCAGCACAAACACATAATTACAGATGTATCCTTTATAAAATATACAACTATGAGAAGATTATAATCTCCAAAATACTCATCTGCACAAACACACACAATTACAGATTTATACTTTAGAGAATATACAACTATATGAGCACATTATAATCTTTCTCCACGCCTGGAAACTTTGCAATTACAATGTTGAATTGAAGTTTTTAGGCTTCAAAGGAACACAAAATCACAATTACTCCTGCACTATACACACATACTGTATATGTATGTCTTCTAAAGATGTATGATAACTTTGTGTGATAAATGTATGATTGTTATTATATTTAATTATACTTTGTTATAAATCAAATTTCAGTGGTGGAATTTGAATCAAATCATTAACTTCAATTCTGAATCAAATCATTCACTTCGATTCTGAAACAAAACCTTCACTTCGATTCGGAATCAAATCATTCACTTAAAAAAAAAAATCAAATTATTCACTTCAAATCTGAATAAAACCATTCACTTCAGTTCTGAATCAAATCATTTACTTCGATTCTGAATCAAATCATTCACTTCGATTCTGAATCAAATCATTCACTTAAAAAAAAAAATCAAATTATTCACTTCAAATCTGAATAAAACCATTCACTTCAGTTCTGAATCAAATCATTTACTTCGATTCTGAATCAAATCATTCACTTCGATTCTGAATCAAATCATTCATTTGGGTTCTGAATCAAATCATTCACTTCGAATCTGAATCAAATCATTCAGATCAATTCTGAATCCAATCACTCAGATCTATTACGATTCATTCACAATCAGACAAAACTCATGAATTATCGCTACTGTATGGCTTCAGAGGACTTAGTGCATAGTGTCTTAGCTGTTTTAAGATAGTTTAGGATTATTTTCAAAGATTGAAAGCTTCTGTATTTAAATTGTTCATGCAAAAAAGGGGGTTTGGAACAGCATGAGACTGTGCAAAGGAAGACAATTGTCATTTTGGGGGTTATAAAGTTAGATGCCTCCACAGTGCGTGTTTGAAGCGACAGGGCATCTGTCGGAGTCTCAAGGGAGCCGTGGTCTCTGACAGACCCTCGACGGGACAGTAAAAAACAACCCTCTCGTTGTGTGAACCTGGGCCACTGAGAGTCAGTCTCTGATACCGCTGTAAATTACAGCACTGAGGAAACCCTGCCACCCCTCGGCTATCCATCTCACATTTATGATTGCTCCATGCGGGAGGGACGACAGAGAGAGAGAGAGAGGCTTTATTCTGTGAAGGACTGATGGCACTTTCCCCATCAGTGGGGAAAGACAAGGAGCGATTATATCAATCGGCCCTCCTTTCCTGGGATAGTCGGTGTGATTGGGGGTCTTTAACTCAGGACCATCACTCACTCTTTACACACATTAAATGCTCTCTTCTGCCTCCTCCTCTTCCTCTCCTCAATGGCATTTGCTTCTCATGCTGAAGGATTTCTCTCTGAAAGGTCATGTGCTGATGCATTTCCTCCCTTATTCATATTTTACGGAAGAATTCTTAAAAAATGAAGTTGCAGATATGAACACTATTATTTGATTGGCATTTGGCATTTAGTAAATGCAATTGGCATGCAAATCGAAAAGAGAGGATGCCAAGAGACACGATTACATTGTCTGTTGTTTTTGGAAAGGTTTATATGGAATTGCACGGTTATAATATGAGAAGTGTGAAGGAGGCATACAGCGAGAGTGACATCTGTGTGATTCACTCCGATCTAAAGGGAGAGAATTGAATAATTCCAGTTCCAGTAATTACAATTACTTAAATGACTTTTAGGATATCAAAGAAGTGATATGTAGAATTCAGGAACACCTGTTAAGTGAACTACAGCCAACAACTTATACACACGTAACTAGGGTTGAGACTTAAAAAAAATCGATTTCAATTCTGGAATCGGATACTTGGCATAAAATAAAAAAAATCTTTGTGATCACTTCAATATGACTTTAAACCATTCAAGCACAAGATGATTTGCACTTTTCAGACAATCAGACCGATTCTGAATCAAATCATTCAGACCAATTACGAATCAAATGATTCAGAATGATTCATTCAAATGATTAATTCAAATGATTCATTTTTACATATAGCCCCTTTAAAGGGGGGGTTAACTGCTTTTTTTCTTTGCATGATTTTATTTATGGGGAGCAATATAACATGTATTCGTGGTTTTTCTTTTTTTTAAAGTCTTATTTTTAATAAACTTCACCTTTATTGTCTCCTCTGTCCCCTGAACGAGCGGTTGACTTCCTGATTCTATGAAAACACTCCCTCAGAAATATGTAGTGGGCTCAGATTGGTTAGTTTGGCCCGGTGTGTTGTGATTGGCTAAACTGTCGCTCACGTTGTCCGGAAGGTTAACGTCCATTACCTTTACGGGCGAAACGTGAAATGTCATGAGCTCCGGTCCAGATGTAAATATGTGTCGAACTGCAGTATCAGTTTCAGGCATAATCAGACCGAGAAAGCCGCGATGAAGAGAGTCAAACAGAACCTCACCACACACGGCTCTTACTAAACGTTTCTGAATGATAATTTGCTACATTTTTTAACTTTATACACGTTTATTTTACACAATAGCATCTGACTGGCAACAATAGCAACTGACTGGCTACTAACGTTATACTCAAACAGCGTTGGCAAGTTTACGTTCTTGATCAAATCGAAAATAACGTCATAAAGCATATATACATGAAAAATACGTTTAAAACATTAGTACTTATAGAGAATTCAGGTCCATAATGTTTGTACGCATTTGTCGTAGACACAAAATAGTATAGGCTAACTAGTACTGGCTATAAAGCCAGCGCTGGCATTTGAAGAAAATAAAACACAAGGCTACATCTGGAATTATACATGCAAATACATTTAAAATGATTAAGTCTTAGCCTACTTACAGATTGTGGCCCAACAACTGCCGCCTCTGGTTTTAAAGTCGGAACTGCTTCATGTTTTAGTAACAGTTTCTTGTTGAATCCGGTTCTGAACTTGTGGAGATTCTGGAAGCTGTCTTCCGTAAATTGCGCAGCACAGAGAGCTAGATTACGATCGTCATTTTCAGGAACATAATCAAACATAAATTGTATCCATTGTTGAAGAAGTATAGCGTCCCAAACTATAGCGTATAGCGCGCAAACACAAAAGACCTGACAGCTGCGTGAACAACACACTCGACGAGTCGACGTGCCTCAGAAATGTGCGCGTTTTCTGCATATTCTGAGGGAGGGGTTGATGCAAATGTGTGGGTTAGTGATGTCTAAAACCCAGCTGTAGTCCCAATCGAGTCGTTTTTGTAGGCAATTATACTTTCTGATTTTTAAAAGACGATATCTCTGCTTACACTTACGCTGCAACTTTGCAGATACTGTTCATGCACCAACCGCAACATTACACACTATTTAAAATGAAAAAAGTGAAATCGCAGTCAACCCCCCCTTTAAATCAGGAACCCACAATATGCTGAACACCTAAAGCCTAGTTCACACTACGTGATTTTAAGCCCGATTTAAGCCCGATTTGCAAATCGTTGAGTCGCCGACAAGTCAGGGTGTTATCGCGTGCAAATCACGGGCGATTAGCGGACGATTAACGCTCGCCAATCAGTTAGTGTGAAAGAGCCAACAACGTATCAAAGACAGCTCGCAGACAGCTCGCAGACAGGTCACCGAGCTCAGAAAAATATCTAGCATGCTAGATATCTCGCGCAGTCGCGCGACTCAATCTCAGTGATGTCATGAGTACAGCCAATCATAGCAACGCATGGGTTGAGGACACCAGGTAAATCTTACTTTTTCTTTTTTGCATTTTTTTTTCTCAGAGCAGATTGTCGAGCAAACAGTGTGCAGCACTAGTTTCTGTCTGACGTCCATATTCGCGTGTTGTATTCTTCTCTGCAGTTTCGCGTCATTTCTGGTTCGTTTTATTGCGTGGTTTTTCGTTACAAAACATGGTTTCTAGACCAGATAGAATCGTGTTGTTGTCAACTCGTTATTTGTTTGATTATTTTCAGGATTTAGACCGTATTATAGTACTGAAACAGCTCTCATTGAGTCACAAATGATATGCTCTTATCATCCGATCGTGGTTGTATCTCTATGTAGTGCGTTGTTAACTCGTGTAGTGAGTTACCTCCTGTTGTGGATCAATCACGTTGTGTTGTGTGGTGTGAACAGCTAAACAACTTGAACACTCATGATTTCACTGAGAGCAAGTCATGTAGTGTGAACTGCACAGTTCAGCCCGACATTTTAAAATCATGTAGTGTGAACTAGGCATAAACTAACATGATAAATAAGAATTCAGAGTCAAACTTGACGGAGCTCCAACTCAGAAGGATCGCAAGACAAAAATGACTCAAAAGTTCATTCATGTGCATAGCCAATGCTAATCATCATGATAACGACTCAGTATATTGCATATTTAATTATATTAGTTCATGCATCTGTGGAAGAATTCAGTCTATTAATGCAAATGAAAATACCATATTTTGCCAGGTATTATTACACAGGACAGGTTTCTCTGGTACGAACAGGTACAACATTTAGAATTAAGGTCACGTCAGACTCGCTTCAGTCACATGACACTCATATATTCCTCTTTTAATTGTGTTTATCTCTAATTGTTTGGGCTATTTAAGCTGAAACTGCTAATCCTACAGATCTCTCAATACAATATAATACACATCATATTGATAAAGATACCAATCAATGCTTCTTCATCTCCACATGCTTGAATTCCTTCAGATGTGTAATTGTAATACTGGTTTTCTTCTGTTTGGCCTCGATGCCCCTGCTGACGGTGTGGAGATATTAAAGACATGAGACGACGTGAAATCAGAGAATGATTGGCAAACATCGAGCTCTACACGGATACGACACACTCCTCGTCGGCTGATCCAATCTGCAATACTCTCTGAAACTGGAGCGCACGGTGATTTATTACCTCTTATAACTTTCATGTAAGACTTCATGAAAAGCTCAGCTGTCTTACATTTTTTATTGTGCTGACAACATTTATCAGTCGAGGAGAAGCAGATCTGAGGGAGAGAAAGACGGATCGATTGTGCCTGCTTTTCATCCTGGTAACCTTGGTTACTGCACATGTGTGAGGGCAAGCGTGCACACGCACACACACACGTGCATCCTTTAACACAACATGCTTTACTTTAGGTTTCCGGTAACATGCTTCTAAATGCATGAGGCACTATTTCCTAATCAATAATCATGGACAAAAAAAATTCAACCATTGTTGGGATTTACAAATATATCTTTTCTTTTTAAATAAATTAATACTTTTATTCATTTTATTTTTATTTACATTGATAACAAAATAAATGTTTGTTTTTTTTCTTTTTTCTTCATCAAATCATCATATTAGAGTGATTTCTGAAGGGTCATGTGACACTGAAGACTGGAGTAATGAAGCTGGAAATTCACAGGAATAAATCACACTTTACTATATATTCACATAGAAAACAGCTGTTTTAAATTATAATAATATTTCACAATTTTACTGTATTTTTGATCAAACCAATGCAGCCTTAATGAGAATTAAAGGTTCTATATGTAACTTATTTTATAAAATGAATTGTTTTTTTATTGCCTGTGTTTGAAGGGGTTGTAATCACACATTGCAATGATCCACTTTTCGGGTTTTGCTATTACCTCTGAAGGCCAATATTCATATTTATGTGAGGTCTCCGGGTCGGATTTCCTGCGAAATCCATCGGATGTGACGTGCATGCGCGCTCCCGAGCCTAGCTCTATCCTCTCTATCCTACAGTCAACCATGCGACCAACAGCACTTCAGCTGACGACATGGAGTCTGAGAACCCCCCAAAACGTCCTGTCTCCAGCACAACACAGACTCCAAACACAGACAAACGCCACATAAATAAAAAAAAAAAAAAGTTGTATCTGCTCAAGCTCGTCAGGCAAAACGTGAATCTGATCGACTCCGGACGGAATCGCGGATCAACATAGTAAACTCATGTGAAATAGCAAGGTAAACTCTACATGACACATGACATGAATACAAAGTAATGTTCCAGGACAACAAAAAGTAGGTGCTTTAGGATGTAACTTATTTTATTTACTAGATCTACTGACTAACGTCACTCATCCACTACTATCATATTGTTTATACACATTTCAAGACACGTTCAGTACAGTAATGTCACTTCCTACGATCTTACTGATATACTGAAACTGTTCAGTTTAGTTCCCTAACCGTTTTCGTTATCATATTATACATTCACCGATGTTGACATTGCTGATTGTTAAAGATACACGGTTAGTGAAATGGCTTATGCTACATCACATGTCGGCTAAATGCAGTTTATTGTAGCATTATAATCATGGTACGAGCACAGAGCATTAGTTCAACGTCAGGCTGATAAAAGTAGGCTATTATTGTACCTGCAGTGGGAGTTTACATTCGTTTTCAGCATGTTGTGTGATTATTTCGCCGTTGCGTTGAAAGTCTCCGTGTGGCCGGTAGTGAATGCTCGCTCTTGAGATAGATCACGCACACGAGCACTAGCGCTCTGGTTGCATTCTGAAACATCCCCGCTAGAGGCCGCTAGAAATCGCATAGAGCACCTTTAAGAAAAAATCTGAATGTAATCAATCGATCTGCTCTTAAAGGGACAGTTCACCCATTATTTATATTCACCCTCATGTCGTTGCAATCCTGTCCGACGTTCTTTCTTCTGTGGAACAACGTGAGGGGAGAATTATTGAAGTATGTGCATTATTAATTAATTAATAACTTCTTTGTTTAAATCTCAACAAGAAAGAGATTTTTATGGTTTCAAATCAGAAACTTGGCCTGAATGGAGAATTACAGGACACGTCAACAGCGCTTCATTACGCTGGGAAATTAGACATAGCTAAATCTGCTTCGATTCAACGCAGATTAGATGGATGTGTTTATTGTTTTGACAAAAATGAAAACGTTGCTTCAAGCACCAAAATACACTCTGCTATTTTTAAGCCAATGCATAATGAAGTTCATGTAGCATTTCAACCGGTTTTCTTGCAGAGGCTTGAAGGACCTAAAAAAATCCCATATAACGATTAAGAAAGGGATAATATACATCCAGCCAATGGTTCTCTCGAAATAACTCAGACAGGAGAATGAGGATGAGGACGAGAAGCGGAGGTCTTGATCAGCCTGAAGATATCTCCTTAGTCTGAGATACACACACGCACACACCTGAAGGGGTTTATTCTGAGATAACAATCGGCTGGAAGTACATTATCCCGCTTATTACACGGATACTAGCCACATAAATGATTAGACATGAAATATTGATCTGAGATGATCTTTTATTTGGTCTTTAAACAAAGTTTCAGAGAGAGCAGTTTCAAGTTCAAACTAAACTGACATTTAAGAGATACGGTATCCAGTCATATCACTTATTACACAGCATTTCAACACATAAATAATTAGATATCTTAGCGGATAAGATATATTAATTTCATTTCAGATTAAACTGTTTTAAAGTCACACCTGTTTGTATTTTATAATCCAACAGTGTACAAAACAATAGTCACAAAATGGCCGCCGCTGCGTTTGTATGAAACGAGAGAGAGCGAGTCCACAATACTGGATGGCATAATTAAATACCTGTACACAAAATATTGATTCGACTGTTTTAATATTTTATTAGCTCACCAAAAGCAAAACTTCCACAAAGAAAAGCCATTCCTAGCGAGTGCGTAGCGTTGCTCACTTCAGTTCCCGCCTTCCCGGATGAGACTGTGTTTGAGCGAACGTCCATTCAGAATAAGCATTCCAAAGAGCCGTATAATAATTTTTAGGTAATTATTACACGGCTCTGTGGAATGCTTGATTCTGATTGGTCACTTACTCCATCCAGCAGTGAGGTATTCCCAGATAACAGAAACATAGGCTCATTAATCGAATCCAAAATAAAAGTTTGCGTTTACATAATATGTGTTTACTGTTATTTTGTACATATAATTACACATATATGCACGTATTTAAGATTATATATATATATATATATATATATATATATATACGTACATACAATACAGTTTATACAAGCAAATATTTACTAAATATATACATGGATATGTGTATTTATAAATACAAAATTATTAAAAACATATATAATACATATTATGTAAACACAAACCTTTATTTTAGATGTGCGTTGCCCAGCACTAAAAAAACAAAACAAAACAAATATCATTTTTGTTGGATTTGTGTCCCAAAAGCCAGACAACTGTGGATTTTGCTCTGAGAAGACAAACTACTTCATAACTCCACGCTCTCCGCTAGTCTCTCACGGCTGTTTCTGAATAGGTGGCACAAGAAAACCTTCAGTTCACCTTCATAAAACTCACTAAATTTAATCTTGAATCTCTGGCGACGTACGCAGCGAGAGGCCCGGACACCTTAAAATTACCCATTACCCATCTGTGCCCGACGGCCGTCTCTCCAGGGACGCAGCGTAAAACTTCACTGGAAAACTGTATTTCTAACACAGGGACAGCAATCAAACCTCGTTCAGAACAGGGACTGCATCACGACCCTTCACCTCCATTTGTTGTGTACAAAGATGAGTAGCTCTTGTTAGAGAATGATCTGCCCTGCTCATGAATCAACCCATCAGAGTAGATGCTCTCGTTTAATGGTCCTGCTGGAAATGGCACACTATCCCTTCAAGTTATTTGGTGAAGAATGATAGAATGATAGAATTCACACTGTATCTCAACCACTGTTTCAGGAACAGTGATGAGCTTAAGAGAACACATCTATGCTAAAGTCAAATAAAAAGAGGAATAAAAAATAATCTTTTGGAAATTGATCTTAATGCCTTAATTTTAAAAAAATGAGGAAAAATCCACCCTTTAAGGACACCAGTTTTCTTTGTGAATGAATAATGTATCGTAAATAAATAAATGTTCTTCCTTAAAATACAGGGGTCATGAATCAGGACACCCCTGTGTTAAACTCCCATAGAGTCAGCCAGATTTATATTTTCAAAAGCCGGTTATTTTATGGATCCAGGACAAATGATATGGTTTACTCTGTTTAGGGAGGAGTGTGTCACCTTTTGGGAGTCTTGTATGAATGAATGTCTTGTTTGGTTTTGGCTTATATATTTAGCTATATAGTACTACTGTAAAGCATGTTTTTTGTTTTGTTTGTTTGTTTTTCTTGTGTACTTGTTATTTGTTTTTTGGTTTTTGCTATTTGTTATGTTAAATTCCAGCTGCTGTAAGGTCATTTTTTTATTTGAATCTAGAATCGAGGACCCCCTTGAAAATGAGATGGTTCATCTCAAGGGGCTATTCCTCTAACCTGGCCCTAGCCAGATGAATTTCGCTCCGCCTAGCTCCACTCATCCATCTGGAACTGATCCATTGAAATGGCGTTTCAGAAGGCTGGGCCTTATCAAAAATCCTTGCATATGATTGGATAAGCCACTTGTCTGTCATCTTTATCGACGTGCTATTTCAACCACTCACACCGAAGCCAACCCGTGACGCTGACAAGAGCGACGCAGGAAAAAGCGACGCTTGCCAAATCCGGTCGGGAGAAGGGCGAAAACATCGTTTCCACCAACAAAAGCCTTCAGAGCCGTTCTCTGATGTTCTTTTAATGAAATAATATTAGGTAGATTGGACAACACGGATGAAATAGCAGTATCAATGTTAACGCTTGCTTCCTCGATGCGAGCCGCCATTGTTGTCTGAATCAAAACAGTCTCACGGTCGCTTCTCCACTACGTCACATCTATGAAACTCCCGCCCTGCGTCCTGATTGGCTAAGCCATAAAGTTGGTTGGATAAATCACTCTCAATGGAAGAGGTTCCAGATGGATGTGAGTGAAGCTAGGCGGAGCTAAGCGGAACGACATTCATCTGGCTAGGGCCAGGTTACTATTCCTCTTTAATAATAAAAAAAAAAAGTCAAATAATGTATCCACACATCATCACACACCCTTCACCACACCTTGAGTCGGCATGCGGATATATTAATGAACTATTTTGTATTTTTTTACACCCACAATGCTATATGTACATATGTTTTGCCTTTTAAAAACTATAGTGCTATTAGTAAAATAATATTAATTAAATCTCATGATTTCTGAAATAAGATTTCAGAAAAGATTTTGTACCGATGAGATTAAGTTATCATTTCACAGAACTATGATATTATATTTCATGCATATCTATTTATTTCTTCTGCATTAAAATCAATCAAATAATAATAAAATAAACCTGAAGGGCTCACACAGTTCTGCATCTGCATATGTTCAGATTGGCTGTGATTCTAACTGGACTTTATGTTCTTCAGTTATTGCATTGAGGCTACGAGGAAAGACTTCACGGGTCAGTTTTGAAAGCGTTAGACCTGATCATGGATATGAAGAATCTGATCCTCTTAGTTCAGAAGATGCTGACATTCTAGGATTAAACTCATGAAGACTTGAATCCTGCACACACACACACTCAATTCAGTTCACCCAAAATTAAATACACTGTATTATATAAATCCATTTGACTCAAGGAGAACAGCTCACACACACACACTAAATCCTCAAAGTAAAAGTGCATAAACAGTTTTATAAAGAACAAAAAAATAAACTATGAGGGAAATGGTGAAAGTTCCTGTATAACATCAGGCTAAAACATTTTTGGTTCTAATTGAAGACTATTTTTAAAGCTGAACTGCAGTTAAAAAAAATCTGATTTTGTGTTGTAATTTAAATTCCGTTTTAGCCTGGGTTTCCCCATTCTGCCTTGCCGCAGCGCGATTTTATTCGCGCTGCTAGGCAGTCTGGATACCATGAACCAAATTTTCCCCTGAAATAGGGAACCAATCACAGAACGGGGAGGGAGCACAGGCGCATTTGATAGATGTACAGGCAGATTTGATAGAGATTCGTAGCACCTAATAATACGGCTCTGGGCATTCGTAAACCACGCCTCAAATAGGAGAAAATTTACATGTGGTTTCCAGACCACGTTTCATTCTCAATGATACGTGGTCTGGCGTTAGCCAGGCTAATTCAGTTTAGTTGTTAGTGAACACTAAAAAATGCTGGGTTGGGTTCATCCCAAATGTGTGTTAAATATGGACAAACCCAAATGTTGGGTTAAAAACGTAATAAAAACCAAACATTTGAACCAACATTTGGGTTTCTCCATATCTGACCCACATTTGGGTTAAACAACCCAGCATTTTTTAGAGTGAATGAATGAATGAATGAATAGTTAATCCATATATGGTTTAATTTTCAATTAAAATGATCACTTTCTGGAATGAATGAGGTACTGGTAAAAAAAATAAATTAAACAAAATAAATAGTAAAAAATTAAATAATAAAAAATTCATGTTAAATTACAGATCCTTATGATCCTTCCTGCTTTTCTGTGTCCTCAATGTACCAGTACATACAGTTTATAAAAAAACTGAAGTACAAAGAGTTACATATTTTTGTAAATAGCATATAAACTGTAAATATAAAATGTAAAAAAATATGGCTGAACTACTTCTTTAAAAAGAACATCGGGTGATACAGCATGACCGAACAAAAACATTCAGCACTGAGAAATACCGCAATAAAACTGTAATCCTGTGAAAACTTCCATAAAGCATCCAATAATACAGCAGGAGGACGACACCGCTCTCTTTAACTGGAATCTGTCCCCATTTTATGTCAGCAATAAATCCGTGAGCACTGAATCTCAGCGAGAGATTGTTAGCCGGAGATCTCTTACTGACATTCTGTTTCAATAAGCCAGCACTAATACAATTTTTGGGGGTGAGTTTTTGTGTGAGATTGTGGCACTGACAGGTGAATATCAGCGGGAATGGCAGGGGATCTGGGCTCAATATCTTCCTCAGATGTATTGTAATTGTGAGGGGCCGAGCGGATGAACCGGCAGCGCCATATATTGCTTTGTATTTCCCCAGAGTCACTGTCGCCTCCTCAAGTCTTTCACTAAAGAGAGAGAGACAGAGAGAGAGAGAGAGAGAGAGAGAGAGAGAGAGTGTTTGTGTGTGGTTTTTTTTCGTTTTCTTATATATATATATATATATATATATATATATATATTCATGATTTTTTTTTACTGATTGATTATTGACTTTTGTGATTATTTGTTCATTGCTTATGTAATGGCCAATGCGTTGCTAATACTGTACAAGTCATTCCAATGAAGGTCCTCAATGCTCCAGAACATACATAGTACAACTTGGGCACAAAAAGTTACATGAGAGAAATAATGAAAGCCCATTTCTATTCAAATTTTCTAATTGGAGACTTTTTAAAGCTGAACTGTTGTAAAAAAAAAAAAAGGTTTTGGAATAAAAAATGTTATTCTGTGTTGTAATTTTTTTTTAAAATTGCAATTTTAGGCATTATAGGGATTTTCCAAGACTTGTAAATCAGAAAAAGAAAAAACAAAAAAACAAAAACAAAGGGAGGAACACATCACACGTCAAACCTGCAAGCAAAATATGAAACCTCCATGTGAATCCCTTACTTGTTATCCTTGACTTGGAGGTCTATTACAGAATACATCACAATCGTCAAAGAAGTGTTTAAGGGGTATACTTGTAAAGTATACAGACACATATAAAAAAAAAAAAAAAATCATCATAAAATTAATAAAATAACAGCCAACCCAAAATTAGCTCTACTCCTTCCATGCTAAATTTTGAATTCCCAAGGATAGCATATGTTCCGCTAGCCTGGTTCTACCAGACTCTCGTACATACATTTCATTTGTACAGAGAGTCTGGCCTCCCTCAATTGAGAAACGTTTCCTTCCTTGTAGGCGGGTTCACTATTAAAGTTCAAATCTATTGGATCTGCCCAGAGTCACTCACGATCTGCCATAGCCAATCGCTAATGTGTGGTCGTGAGTGACGTATGTCATGCGCCGAAACGGCTGGAAACAACCATAGACAGTAAAAGAAACAACAAGTCCGAACTCCGAATGATCAGAGGATTACATTTACAATAGGATTTCAGTCAACGAGAGCTGCAGGTTTTGTTAATCTAGGAACAATTATTAATTCGAAATGTATATTTGACATGAAGGACAGTGATTATTCAGTCAATGCTGTAAGTTACAGTGAATGATCAGTCTGTCTGCAGATGTGTAATAAACAACAATTTTTCATATTACGTATTTTTGTTTCTTAATTACCTTAATTATGGTCTTCAAAGTATGTGTTTGTACATTTTTATATGGCATTTAGTTGTTTTTTTTTATTAAAACAAATTAACCATTGACATCTAAAACTGAAAATCAAATATAGTCTCCAAAGTATGGGTTTTCAAATTTTTATTTATGACAATTTTTTTTTTTAAATCACAACCAATTTGTATGATTTACAACATGTAAAACTGACACGCCAACCTCCTGTACGAGTGCACAAAGGGGCTCAAAATGTTCTATTCATCACAAGAATCAGTAAATTTACTGTTGGGAATCTGAGCGACTGACATGACTCCTGAGCGGATCTTCAACAATAGTTTAGCAGCCAGGACTCGGGGCTTCCGAACACCGCGAACACCAGGCTAAAGTCCAAAATGTCAAGGTCATTGTGCACGAGCTGCCCAGCACAAACTTCCAACCTTTCTGCCTCCTTCACTTGGTCCTCCGTTGTGCAACAAGAGGTGAGACGATAACAATCCGGCTTTAAATTCTGTATATTCGGCAGTTTCTTTTCCAACAACGGACCGAATAGCTTTTCTCACGTCTTTCTCCGCTGCCATTACTGCACTCAAACTGACGCACTACATCAACGTCATCTTTCTCAGCCACTCCCTCTATTCGCTGATTGGTCCTACAAAAAATTGATTTCTGGAAACCTAAGGATATGGAGCGGTCCCAGACGCAGTACTGAAGGAAAATGAAATTGAGCGGAAGTGCGTAGGCGGGCGCAGCCAGGCTAATGTTCCGCATCTACGCCTAGGTATTTTAGAAAGGGGCCCCAGATCCAGTAGAATTTTAAGGGTTTGTCTCTTAGTGCTGTAGAAAAGGCTTCATTAGGAAAAAAGCCCTTATAACAGTTACCCACAGAGCCACTGATGGGGTTATATCAGTTATCCAAAGTAACAAAATACTTTTGCAGGCACAATGTAATAATATTTGCAAGAGATGACCCCCCTTAAAACCATGAGGGAGTTCCTCTGTAAGTTCCAGTAAACAGATCTTAGGCCCTAACTGTAAAGAACAGGAGAAGATTGGTAACACTTTATTTGAAGGGGTGTGCATAAGACTGACAGGACACTGTCATAAACATGACATAACACCTGTCAAGAACATGAAGGAGTCTTTATGAATGTTTATGATTTTTGTCATTAAGTGTCATTCGGTAAATTATGACACTTTCAATGCAAAGTTGACAATGTTTAAAATATCTTTGTTATGACAACTTGACATTAACAAAGACAAAAAATGTCTTGATTATGACAACTTGACATTAACCAAGAAATCAAAACCTGTCACAAATATGTCATAACAGGTCTAATTATCAAACTTACAAAGAAGTTATTTAGCTTTGCGTTAAAGGGCACCTATTATGGAAAATTCACTTTTACATGGTGTTTGAACATAAATGTGTGTTGGCAGTGTGTGAGCAAAACCACCCTAGAATGATAAAAATCCATCCAGTAGTTTTTTTACAATCTCAATAAATCATCTGCACTGCCTCAGAACGAGCTGTTCTGAGATCCAGGTCTTTGTGACGTAGAACGGGAGACAGGGGGTTGATTGACAGTGTGGCTGTGGCCTAGACCCCGCCCTCGGTGATCTGTACACACCATCCTTCATTGTTTCAACGACGACAGCCGGTAATGTCTCTTGGAAACGTAAATTAATGTTCTGTCGTGGACTCGTGGGTTAATCCTGTTGTTGTGGCTTAAAAGTTAATCCTCAAGTGTGGATTCTTGTCTACTGTTTGCGATCCACCGTCACCTCCAGTAACAGTAAGTGTATTTTATGATTTTTGAGCAAATAGTCTTTTCAGTCAATGTCAGCCAATTCAACAACAAATGCGTCTAAAGTTATTGCCGTCGTAGGATGTCTGTGTATATAATTTAAAACCTTGTTTGTATAGTGTGTAACCACACGTTTATAAATATATATATTTTTAAAGATATTGTATTAAAAACTGCATATGTTGGTGTTCTGTAAGTTAGCCATCTTCTCACATTTGCCACAGAAGCACCCGTATGACAAGCTAAACATGATGCCACAGGTCCCTGCATAAATGTAATTTCGCTCGTACGTAGCAAACTTTATCACAGAATGTGTATGTAGTTTCAAAAACTTGCGCTAGTGTCTGTGTGTGTGTGTGTGTGTTGGACATCCATCATTTCAAATGGGACGCTATTACAACTCTAAAGTACATAAAAGTAGCAAATAACCATACCGAAACGTACTGGTCCATTCTCATATGTTTATTCTGCCGGAGTCTCTTCATGCTATTTATATATTCCGATTCAAACGTACGGCTGAATGACATTCAAAACGGCGCGTCTCTTCACTCTCTCAGTACCGACTGCCTGCCATAGGTATCAAGTTACGCCCTCATCCAAAGGCAGGGCGGGGATATGCAGCTCATTTGCATTTAAGGTGGAATACCCCCTGAAACAGCTCATTTTTAAGCAGGCCCCAAAATGACATTTTCAAATGGTTATAATAAATTAACTGTGGGGTATTTTGAGCTGAAACTTCACAAATACATTCTGGGGACACCTGAGACCAATATTACATCTTGTAAAAAGGGGCATAATAGGTGCCCTTTAACATTAAATTACCCTGTCATATGTGGTTAGTTTTGACTTTGGCCGTCATGACACCATTATAACTCTTGAATATTTTACTTGTCCTCAAGTAAAGTGGAACACATTGCACTAGTTATAAAGATGTCATTAAGGGTTATTACACTGTCAAATGCTTTAACAACAGTGTCATTAATATTTCCCCTTACCTCAAGTAAAGTGGAACATGTTGGACTAGTTATTAAGATATCAGGTTGACAGGTTATGATTTCTTGGTTAATGTCAAGTTGTCATAACAAAGACATTTCAAACAATGTCAACTTTGCATTAAAAGTGTCATAATTTACCGAATGACACTTAATGACAAAAGTCATAAACATTCATAAAGACTCATTTATGTCCATGACAGGTGTTATGTCATGTTTATGACAGTGTCATGTCAGTCTTATGCACACCCATTCCAATAAAGTGTTACCAAAAGACTGGCTTGACTTAATGATGCATTAACCGTATTGAATGATTTTAAGAGAAAGATTACCTGTCTGAACTTGAACAACAATTACACATCAGAAAGTGTAACGTTACTGGTAGCTCGATACGAGGCCAAGTCTTGGTCAGTGAAATGTTTGGAAATATCCAGAGAAAATAAAATTAACCCATTGTTTCTTCAGAGGCTCGGATGAAGGAACTAAAAATATATTTGTGTTCATATGTAGGCTACATCCAAACACTGAGCAACTGCCATGCTTTGGCTGCGCAGTTCCGCCTGTCATTGAACATGGGCTGGCACATGCAAATGAGTCGTACATATTAATGATCCCGACTGTTGCGTCACAGTCAGTGTTATGTGGAGATTCTCCTATTTTTCAGGGGTGTTTTTCAAAAATGAGATTTAAAGGGTCACTTCACCCATTTGCATTAAGCTTTGTATCTTTAGAAACCCAGTCATATTTTTGGATGGTCATGGTTTATTCCCTTATTTTCCCCTGAGATGGGAGAAATAAGGATTTAAGTGTTTTACTTCCTGCTTATCGTGACGTAAAAATCGTCATTTTGCGTCACGATAAGCAGGAAGTCATATTTCATTAAAATCTTTAGAACTACAAACATTAGCTCATTATTATTCCAGGGTGTTGGACCCACTCACCCTACAAGCCTATTACAGATCAGTGGGTGGGACTTCACTAGCAGAATCTAAAATCAATATCCGCCATCTTGTTTGGAAGCTAAGCTAACAAGCTGTGATAATGTTGGTTGTGTGTCTTGTTATTTTGTTATCAGTTGTCCCCTGTCTATTAATTATCCCAGGTGTTCATTATTTCTCACGCCCCCCTCGTTATCTGGTTTAGCTTGTTTGTCCCTCATTATTTAAGCCCTGTGTTTCTACCCTGTCTTTGTGAGTTCTTGTCTTATGTGATCTGTTAACGGCGGTGTTGGTTGTTCATGCTCCTGAGTCCAGTATGTTGTCGAGTTTGTAAATAAAGCGTGTGCTGCACATGGATCCACAGCCTTATCCTTCTTGCAACAGCACTAGCATCGTAACAGAAGAACTCACCATATCGTGATCCAGCAGCCATGCTGAGTCCAGATATCCAGATTCTCCGTCTTCATCAGGAGAGTCGGACTATTGAACAGTATGTAGCGGAGTTTATTGAACTGGCTCATCTCGCGCACATGAACACCCAATGTTTGAAGATATTCTTCCGTGGGGGATTAGAAGAACCACTCCGGTCTTTGATGCCCGATCCAGATCCGCACGGGTCTTTAGAATGTTACATCGACCTGGCGCTGTTGAAGAGCGGCTCTGCGTTTACTGTGTGCGTGGAGGAGAGCAAGCTTCAATGGTCTGCGCTTCACGTCAGCCCAGCCGAGCACACGATTCACGTCAGCCCTGTGAGTGAGTCATTGAGTCCAGTGAGTGAACCATTGAGTCCAGTGAGCGAACCATTGAGTCCAGTGAGCGAACCATTGAGTCCAGTGAGCGAACCATTGAGTCCAGTGAGCGAACCATTGAGTCCAGTGAGCGAACCATTGAGTCCAGTGAGCGAACCATTGAGTCCAGTGAGCGAACCATTGAGTCCAGTGAGCGAACCATTGAGTCCAGTGAGCGAACCATTGAGTCCAGTGAGAGAACCATTGAGTCCAGTGAGTGTGTCTAGCCCTGTGACGCGCCGCCGCAGAAGGAGAAGGAGGACTCGTTCGGCTCGCCAGGCTCTGGTGAGTGTACCAGGACTCCTCGCCTTGCCGGCCCCGCCTCTGCGCCTCGCCTTGCTGGCCCCGCCTCTGCGTCTCGCCTTGCCGGCCCCGCCTCTGCGCCTCGCCTTGCCGGCCCCGCCTCTGCGCCTCGCCTTGCCGGCCCCGCCTCTGCGCCTCGCCTTGCCGGCCCCGCCTCTGCGCCTCGCCTTGCCGGCCCCGCCTCTGCGCCTCGCCCTGCCTGTCCCGTCTCTGCGCCTCGCCTTGCCTGCGGCCTTCAAGCTCCGGGAGGCTTTTTCTGTGGATTTTCCCAAGTATTTTTTGGGAGGGGGCAGTAGGTATCCTGTGAGGGTCATGGAGGCAATGTGGCCTTGGACTTCAGCTCGTCTTGCTCCGCCTTGGACTTCAGCTCGTCCTGCTCCGCCTTGGACTTCAGCTCGTCTTGCTCCACCCTGGCCGTCGCCTGATCCTGCTCCGCCCTGGCCGTCGCCTGATCCTGCTCCGCCCTGGCCGTCGCCTGATCCTGCTCCGCCCTGGCCGTCGCCTGATCCTGCTCCGCCCTGGACTTCAGCTCGTCTTGCTCCGCCCTGGCCGTCGCCTGATCCTGCTCCTCCCTGGCCGTCGCTTCGTCCTGCTCCGCCTTGGACTTCACCTCGTCCTGCTCCGCCTTGGACTTCAGCTCGTCCTGCTCCGCCTTGGACTTCAGCTCGTCTTGCTCCGCCCTGGCCGTCGCCTGGTCCTGCTCCGCCTTGGACTTCAGCTCGTCCTGCTCCGCCTTGGACTTCAGCTCGTCCTGCTCCGCCTTGGACTTCACCTCGTCCTGCTCCGCCTTGGACTTCAGCTCGTCTTGCTCCGCCCTGGCCGTCGCCTGGTCCTGCTCCGCCCTGGCTGTCGCTTCGTCCTGCTCCGCCTTGGACTTCACCTCGTCCTGCTCCGCCTTGGACTTCACCTCGTCCTGCTCCGCCTTGGACTTCAGCTCGTCTTGCTCCGCCCTGGCCGTCGCCTGATCCTGCTCCGCCCTGGCCGTCGCCTGGTCCTGCTCCGCCCTGGCTGTCGCTTCGTCCTGCTCCGCCTTGGACTTCACCTCGTCCTGCTCCGCCTTGGACTTCACCTCGTCTTGCTCCGCCTTGGACTTCAGCTCGTCTTGCTCCACCCTGGCCGTCGCCTGATCCTGCTCCGCCCTGGCCGTCGCCTGATCCTGCTCCGCCCTGGCCGTCGCCTGATCCTGCTCCGCCCTGGACTTCAGCTCGTCTTGCTCCGCCCTGGCCGTCGCCTGATCCTGCTCCTCCCTGGCCGTCGCTTCGTCCTGCTCCGCCTTGGACTTCACCTCGTCCTGCTCCGCCTTGGACTTCAGCTCGTCCTGCTCCGCCTTGGACTTCAGCTCGTCTTGCTCCGCCCTGGCCGTCGCCTGGTCCTGCTCCGCCTTGGACTTCAGCTCGTCCTGCTCCGCCTTGGACTTCAGCTCGTCTTGCTCCGCCCTGGCCGTCGCCTGGTCCTGCTCCGCCCTGGCCGTCGCCTGATCCTGCTCCGTCCTGGCCTTCGCCTCGTCCTGCTCCGCCCTGGACTTCAGCTCGTCCTGCTCCGCCCTGGCCTTCGCCTCGTCCTGCTCCGACCACGCTCTGCGGTCCAGGCCCGCCTGGGCTTTATCCTTGCCCGGTTCCCCTGCACGGGCCTGGCCCTCCGTCCCTCCCCCGGACCGCCTCCGCTTCACCGCCCACCTGAACTTTTTTTTGTTTTTAGGGGCGTCAGGAGCCGCCCATAGGGGAGGGGCTATGTGATAATGTTGGTTGTGTGTCTTGTTATTTTGTTATCAGTTGTCCCCTGTCTATTAATTATCCCAGGTGTTCATTATTTCTCACGCCCCCCTCGTTATCTGGTTTAGCTTGTTTGTCCCTCATTATTTAAGCCCTGTGTTTCTACCCTGTCTTTGTGAGTTCTTGTCTTATGTGATCTGTTAACGGCGGTGTTGGTTGTTCATGCTCCTGAGTCCAGTATGTTGTCGAGTTTGTAAATAAAGCGTGTGCTGCACATGGATCCACAGCCTTATCCTTCTTGCAACAGCACTAGCATCGTAACACAAGCGCTGTGGAGATAGTAAGTTATGACAATGACGGAAGAAACTAAACATGATATGGAAGAAGACGATTTTAAAATTCTGCAGCTCGGATCTGATGGTCATGAATCATGGCATATCTATAGTGTAGAGCAGCTGAGGCTGATGGAGGAGCAAGAGACGCCGAGGCGGCGGCCTGTCGCGGTCGAGGACCCCGCACTGACTCTGGCGCTGGGCGGATTGCTGTTGCCTGTACTCTCGTTGCATGCTACGGCCTGTGGACACAGCCCGTCTGCTGCAGAGAATTTCAACTATGGCAATTTCTCCTGGAGGAAATCTCTGAATCAGACGAGCACACGGACGTTTGTGCTGTGATAGTTTCGACTGACTAAACATCCAGGTATCATGCAGTAATTTTCACCAAACAGAAATAAATACAAACGAGGAGTAATTCACTAATGAGTTTGCCAATGTAACTTTAACGGGGTTTGTTGTTGTCTGCATCTTCTGCAGAAATGCAATATGAACTTGTTCTTTTTTCAAATAATTCAGGATCTTTTTTCTTTTGATAGGATTTTGAACCCCCCCCCCCCCCCCCTTACATCCCAGCAACAAAGTTTCAATTTGAAGTTATTTACAGACATAATAGCGGTATTTAAGGTAAATAGCCCACATTTGTCCTTGTGTAAACAATACCTTTAAATTAGCATAATAATTAGTATTATTGTGACAAACCGAGAACATAATGCAATCTGATCCACGAGGGTTAAAGGAGGCTGGATTTGAAAAAAAAAGCAAAAACCCCTAAATGAATAGGTAAAGACATAAAACAAAATCAAATTACCCTGAATGCCAAACCAAAAATGAGAACTATTTACACTGTTCAAGACACAAACAGCTATGTCCATCAAAAGGTGGAGCCTGGCGCCGGTCATATTCGAGATCCACGGGTACAGAGTCCCATGCTCAACAGAAACTACAGGACTGGTAAAAACAACAGACAGTCTGGACAAGTGTTGAAAGATACACAAGCTACCCACAAGTATGTTGTGCAGTCATGGATGTTCAAAAAAAACACAAAACAAAAAAAAAAAAGCAACTGTTGATACGTTTAGCTAGCTCGTCCATTTCCCCGGCATTTAGTGACACATCCGCCATTTCAGTTGTATGCGCGGGAGTCGGTATTTTGATTGAATCTAAATTACACGCTCAGAAAACGAAAACAATCTTCTCTCTGACATACCTTGCGTCAGCAATGCCCAGAATATCACCAAATGAAGGAGGCTTATCAGACTGAAAAAGTTAAAAATAAAGGACTCTACAGCAGCGGCTTAATCACAACAACTCCGCCATCTTGCATCACGTGACTCCCTGTGTTGTAATTTAAAAAAATCATTTGAGTTGTTTGTGAGGCTTGTGAATGAATGGATGTAATTTCAGATTTATCCATAGACTCTACATTCAAGGCGAAGCAGTATTAATGGTGCAGTGTGAATAAAACCGATTTTTTCAGCAATTTCCCCAAACATACTGTACACACAATATTCGCAAACCTTGTTATGCCATATTTCCCCCGCAGCTGCAAATCCACACATTTCCTTAGTTTAATCCGAATTTTAATTTCTAGAACAACAGTGTTTCCAGATAAAACATGAGTTTGTGGAAGAAAGGATAATCTTGTTCTGGGTGGAGTGGCTCTACTGTAACTACATTAACCCCCCCATCTCTCTCTCTCTCGCCTTTTTCCTCATCCTTTTCTCCTGTCTCTCTCCATTCTTCTCCCTCTATAGTTCCTGTTAAAATAGAAATGCTCTCCTCTCAACAAGAGCTCTGAAGGAGAAGAGGACGTCATTAAACTGGCCTGTTTTAGGCAATGAGATTAAAATGGAAAGAGTTTAGCAGAAGAAGGGTTTAGAAAGTGCAACACTGTAAAATCTAATTAGTTAGAATTTAAAACAGCATGCACGCTGATTATCTTAAAAAACAAGTGAAATAAGAATAGTGCTTAATAATGCTAAATAATGCTTAATTGGTATATTTCACTTACACGAGTTCTAGTAACTAAACAAGAACTGAGAGTTGATAATTTACTTTAAATAAAATGTTGGTAATTGTTACCATTGTTGTGTTTTGCATGCAGAATGTTTGCGACTCAGTCTGTGTGTGACTCAAGCATGGTCAATTGCAAGATTTTGTAAAAAAAATATAGAGAGATTTTATCAACTAAAATAAAGGTTTCACAAGGTTATGACACAAGTGTTAGCAACAATTTTAAAAGATCGTTCTTTGACATCATTAATATTTATTATCTCCCTTCATTTGAAACCAAATAACTGTGATTTCTTGTTGCTTCGCTGCACCAATAAGAAGAGAATTGCAATAATATCAATGAAGTTCCAAGTGACTATCCAAAGTGAATACTGATCACCATAATGGTGACAAACAAAACAATTTTAGAAAAAAAATCTTTTTTTTTCAGTTGCATTGACAATTGAACATTTAAGAAGACTTTGGGAAATTAGTGAATGCAAAGAGAGAGAAATAACTGCAGAAGTGGAGAAATTAGTGAAGTCTAATAAGAAATGCCACGCCTCAAAAATTTATATTTTTTTTTTTGTCTTGACAAAATGGCACTCAAACCAATCAATTAATCAAACTTGGGTTTTCTGAGTAAAAAAGGCAAAGTATGTGAATAATACAGATTACTACAATTATAATAATTGTAATAATATAATAATAATAATAAATAATACAGATTTTTACAATTAAGTTAAGACATTAAGCACAGTTAACTAAAACGTGTTAGAATCACTGATGGATTTCACAGTGTGGTGAAGAGAGAAAGCAGTTCAATAGTGCTCACAGACACTCTTCCTAAAGGTCTGAAAATGCTGAGAGGAAAGAGGAGACAGAAAGCCTGGACACTAAAGCTCTTGAGAAGGATTGGATTGTTTCCCGAAGCCTCATCCGTTCCTCTCAAGCTCAATGAAGGCGTTTTATATCGGAGTGCTCTCGAATCTCCCGCTGATTAAAAACACACACAACACAAGTGTCTAAAACACAGAACGACAGGTCCTGCTCTGACGAAGAGTGCTGAGACGAGGACGGATCTGCTCGATTCTCATGCCTCAATACAGAAAACTGAGGCAGGCTGTGTAGAAATGCATTGAGTTAATTAAGATGAAGTGGGACAACTATCTGCACGGTATCTGAAAAAATAAAAAACTGACTCAAAATATTAGTTCTTTGAGTAATTGAGTTCTTACTAATCATTGTGAACTGCATGAACATCTTCTAAATCAACACAGAGACTTCAAAACTAGTATAGACCTTATGCACCAGAGAAACGTGGGCGCCGTCATCTTTGGAATATTGTCTTTGAACTTCCGGTTCTGTATATTTCTATGGCATCGCTGTCGAGGAGTAATTAGCTGGTGAAGTGGATTTACTTATTGTAGAGTTAACAAAAGTTATCATGAGCATTGTAATGTTAAAGCAGATGTCTTAACAAATGTCGAACGGGAATTTTTTTTACGAGCAATTCATTCATACCTATGCAAGATCGCTGTGGAAATACAGACCGGAAGTCAAAAGACAACGAGCGCAACGCTGAAAAGGGGCGGGGCTACATAAGGTCTATATCTTCATTTATAAGGCTATTTTAGGTCAACTACCTTCTGATCTACATCACTGTAAATAATATCGGGACTTACAATCTTTGTTCCCGCACTGTAAAACAAAACATTTTCAAGGTTTATCACAACATATTTTCTTTTTTATTTAATTTATTTAGTTGAGATAACTTATTATTTTGAGTTTCTGATGATTAAATTAATCTCCTTCATTGTTTTAACTCACTTTTTCCAGTTCAATCAACTTCAAATTTTAAGGCAACCCAGGTTACTTACTTTTTTAAGTTAAACCAACAATATTTTTTTACAGTGTAGTAATCACAAATTTGTTTTATTTTGTCAAATCAACTTAAATAATTTATTTAGTTCAGATAACATATCATTTTGAGTCTCTGATGATTAAATCATTCTCCTTCATTGTATTAACTCACTTTTTCCAGTTCAATGAACTTAAAATTTTAAGGCAATCAGGTTACTTACTTTAAGTTAAACCAAAAATATTTTTTACAGTGATCTTTTCCTTCTCTCTGCTCCAACGGTTAGAAATGAGCTGGGAATAAATAAAGGATTTGGAGTCAGCCACATCTGGCTGTAGATGTTTTAAGGATTGTGGTTGACTCCAAAGGATTAGCTATTTTAGTTGTTATATTGATTTATTATTGTGTATTTTTGTGTCTGAAAGGTAAGGTTGCACTGCTGGCTGTCTTTGCTTTATAACAGACAGCAAAGTTATGAATCGCTGCCCTGAGTGTGACAAATGACTAGAAGAAGGACTATCACATCTAAACCAGACTAAACCAGAAAGTGAAGAACAGTCCAAACTGAAGTGTGTTACACACACGCTTGCTCAGTAATTATGCAAGTGAAGGGTGTAAATAAAACAGACTGGGCTTTTATCGCTGCTCTCTGTAATTGATTTGCTCGATGTGTGTGTTGCTAATGGCCAGAGGAAACATCTCTGACCCACTGAAACACACGATGGGGGGCGTGGGTTTGATTTGATTTGTCGGGGTTCTGGAACGTTTGCCTCGGCTCGACTTAATCACACGGCTTAATTAAAACCCGTGAGCGTGAGGGCTTGGACGGGTGACTCCCTCGCTGTGTGCAACCTGTCCACAACACATCATTAAATAAAGGAAAAACCTAGCACTCGCGGCCATAATTAAGCGGAAAATTGGGCTAATAAACGAACGTGTAACGGGTGAGAATGCTATCGGATGTTATAATAAGCCAGGGTTTGATGGAAGGAGAGTTATTTCAGTTTTATTGCAAATAGTTTTCATGCAATTTTTTTTTCGTTTCATTTTCAGTTGGTTCATGCTTTTGTCCTTTTATTCGTTTTTTTTTTTTTTAAATTTCAGTTCTAGTTACTTTTATTTATTTATAGTTAATAAAGTCAGTGGTTCAAATTAAACTTTTTTCATGCTACTGCCAACAACACATTTTTAGTTTTCTCTTTAAATACTATTTATATTGTGCTTTATTTCAACTTTATTTCAATTAACAGAAATGTTTTTAATAGGGCTGTCAAGCAATTAAAATGTTTCATTCCAATTCATTAGATAATTAGAATAATTACATAATTAGAACTTATACAATTAAAGTCCTTATTCTGTTAAATGAGAAATGCATAAAATAGACATTACAAAAAGTACTTATAGAAATATATATTTTAAAATGTCATTCAACATTCAACAATTTATTACACAAACTTTTATGCTCATTTTTACTCCAGAAGTTGGGATTTTGGCAATTCGGAAATGCAGTTTGTTGGTTTTAATTCCTCACCAGACTAGTATGGAAGAAACAAAATAATGAATTGAAATCCCAATAAATGTGGCGTTTCCAGTGTTTGATTACAGGGTTAGTTTGCATAACACTGAAGGCATAAAATTACACACAGGAAATTGTAAGAGATAAAGAGACATGAATCGTAAATCCGGATCTTTGTGCCGCACACAATGTGCAAACAGAGAATATTAAATGAAGACTCTGAGCACAGAGGCTGTTCCCATTCAGGGAACTTCGAGCTGCGTGTAAACGCCGTGGGAACGCCTCTGCGTGACGAGTCATGAAGCACGTATGAAATCTGTCCAATGGCGAGACGGAACGTCATAGGCGGGGTGACGTATCGACCAGGAAACTATAAAGCATCCCCGAAACACAAGCGCAACAGCTTCTGAGTCTTCACAAGCGCTCTATGTATGAATATTGTCTGTCTGTCTGATATTGTATATATATATATATTGGAAAATATGGCGAGCAAACAACAGCAGAATTTCAGAAAGTGTGTTCATCCCTGCCCTCGCTTCATCACGGGTGGGGATACACACGATCTGTGTGTTGTTTGTTTGGGAGTGCAGCATGCTCAGTCGGCTCTCGAGGGGGCCGGCTGTGAGCACTGCGAGTGTCTGTCCATGAAGACACTTCGCTCCCGCCGGGCACTCTTCGAGGAGAGTGGTTCGGTGCGCGCTCCCCGCGGCTCGGGTCCCGCTGCTGCCGAGGCACAGCGAAGGCTTGCGTCGTGGGGTTCGCAGATGGATCTATCAGCGGGGATTGAGACGGGCCCCGCCCTTTCTCTGCCCTTACCTGGTAGATCCAGTGCCTCAGTTCTCGCTGCGGGGGTCCGCGTTGCGGTTTCTCCTGCCCGGGCTGAGGCGCCATCACTTCAATTATCCAGTTCTGAGGAGCTGGATGTTGAAAGTGTGGATGCAGAGTCTATGGACTCAGTGGAGATCGGGGACTCGCCATCCCAGTCTCCCGCGAATGTAGAGCTGATGGAGGTTTTGACTCGGGCTGTGGAAAAATTAACCATTGAATGGCCAGTTGAAAAACAAGAGTCGAGAGTAAAAAGTAAAATGGATGAGAGATTTTTAAAATCACACTCACTACCTCCACGCCGGTGTTTGCCCTTTTTTCCCGATCTACACACCGAGGTGTGTAGATCGTGGAACAAACCAGTGTCAGCTAGAATTTTGACACAACAGACCTCTATGTACGCTAATATTGCTGGGTCTAGGGGACACGGTTATGGGGCGATGCCGAGGATGGAGGAAGTTTTGGCGAGCCATCTTTCTCCTGAGACGGCATCGTCTTTTAAAACACCGGCGTTGCCCACCAAGCCACTCAGAAATACTTCGGTTTTGGTGGGCAAAGCTTATTCAGCGGCGGGACAGGCAGCATCTTGCTTGCATACGATGGCCATCCTCCAGGCGTATCAAGCAGATCTGCTGAAGGATATGAGCGAGGGGGAGGTCGTCAGCACTGACGTGATTAATGAGCTGCGTCAGGCGGCAGATATTTCTCTCCGTGCCACCAAGGAGACGGCCAGATCAGTCGGCCGCTCTATGGCAGCCCTGGTGGCCACGGAGAGGCATTTATGGCTAAATCTGGCTAATATGAAGGAGAAAGATAAAGCTTTTCTCCTGGATGCGCCGCTGTCGACCGAAGGTCTTTTTGGTGGTTCTGTGAACGCAGTGATTGAGAGATTCCAAGAGGGAAAAAAGCAGGCAGCGGCGCTCCAGAAATGTCTCCCCGTCCGTACTCATCCTTCGGGGGCTGCTGGGCGAGAGCAGCCCCGCCCGTCGGGTTCCTCGCATAGGGCGCAGCAGAAGAAGAGCGTCGCGTCTCGGGCTCCTCCCCAGCAAAACTGGGCTGAGACGCGGCGTTCTCAGGCGAGGTCTTCCCGGGATAGAACCGATCTGAGGACGGTTATTGTCGCCAGGAAGGCTTCGTCGAAGAAGTCCTGACGCCACTGGTGTCAGGCTACTGAGGGTGGTCCCCACCGTGAGACAGAGGTGTTCGCCGCTGAATCCGGCGCCCGCTCTCTCTCGGTGCCCTCAGGGGTTCGTTCTGCCAACCCTGCCTGTAATGGGGGGTGCAGACGGTCCCAGCGAGCGATTTCCCGAGGGACGCTCGTTTGCTCCGAGGAGCGATACAGAACGGTCGTTGAACCCTGCCTGTGCGCGGTCACAGGGCGCTGTTTCTGTTTTAAAAACTACTCCAGAGGCCAGTCTCGAGAGGCTGGTACCCTTAGTAGAATTTCTGGTAGAATGGGGAAGTCTTCCAAATATATCTCGTTGGGTCCTGCAGACTATCGAACGCGGGTACGCGATCCAGTTCAGGTCGCGTCCACCTCGTTTTCGGGGGGTTTTGCCCACAGTGGTGACCCCCGAGCAGGCTCTGGTTATGGAACAAGAAGTGAAAGCTCTGCTAATGAAGGGGGTGATAGAACGAGTTCTTCCTCCCGACAGAGAGCTGGGGTATTACAGCCGGTACTTCATTGTTCCGAAGAAGGATGGGGGGCTGCGTCCGATTTTAGACCTGCGCCTCTTAAATCGGTCAGTAGGGAAGCTCAAGTTCAAAATGCTGACTCTCAAGCAGATCGTGTCACAGATCAGGTCCGAGGACTGGTTTGTCACGATAGACCTAAAAGACGCGTACTTCCATATCTCCATCCTTCCGCAACATCGGAAGTTCCTGAGGTTCGCTTTTGGGGGCGAAGCGTACCAATATCGGGTCCTTCCATTCGGCCTAGCGTTATCTCCTCGAACCTTCACGAAATGCATGGACGCGGCCTTGGCTCCGCTGCGTCTCCAGGGCATTCGCATTTTAAATTACATCGACGATTGGTTGATTCTGGCTCAATCAGAGCATCAGGCGATTCGGCATCGAGATGCCGTCCTCGCCCACATCAGAAGGTTGGGGTTGAGACTCAACGCCAAGAAGAGTGTGCTTTCGCCAGTTCAGCGGACCACTTTTCTAGGCGTGGTATGGGATTCGACGACGATGCAGGCACGTCTGTCGCCGGCTCGTATAGCCTCGATTATCTCGACTGTCACGCAAGTGAAGCTAGGCCAGTCACTCACTGTAAAGGAATTCCAGAGAATTCTGGGTCTGATGGCAGCAGCATCCAACGTGTTACCGTGCGGCCTGCTGTACATGAGACCACTACAGTGGTGGCTCAGGACCAAGGGGTTCTCCCCGAGGGGAAACCCGCTCCGCAAGATCAAGGTCACGCGACGTGGTCTCCGTGCCCTGGCTATGTGGAAAGAACCTTGGTTCCTGTCCCTGGGACCTGCGCTGGGAGCCCCGTGTCGCCGGGTAACGGTGACAACGGATGCCTCTCTCACGGGCTGGGGAGCGATCATGAGTGGTCGCTCGGCCCGCGGGCTGTGGCAAGACCATCATCTCCAATGGCATATAAATTGTCTAGAGATGATGGCGGTGTTTCAGGCTTTGAAACACTTTCTCCCAGACCTCAGAGATCATCATGTTCTTGTCCGGTCAGACAACATGTCTGTGGTCTCTTACATAAACCACCAGGGGGGTCTGCGCTCACGTCCATTGTACAAGCTGGCGCGCCAGATCCTGTTGTGGTCCCAGGGGAAACTTCGGTCGCTGAGAGCGATTTATATCCCAGGATACTTAAATCGGGGAGCGGACATCCTGTCGAGGCAGGGGCCGAGGCCCGGGGAGTGGAGACTTCACCCCGAGGTGGTGGAGCTCCTTTGGAGACACTTCGGTCGGGCCGAAGTGGACCTCTTTGCGTCCAGGGAGAACTCACACTGCCCGCTGTGGTTTTCCCTGAGTCCTCCAGCTCCATTGGGGCTGGATGCGTTGGTACAGGAGTGGCCGAGGGCACCCCTGTACGCTTTTCCCCCGATTGCTCTGCTCCCAGGGGTTCTGGAAAGGATTCGCCAGGAGGGGGCCAGTGTACTTCTGGTGGCCCCCCGTTGGCCAACCAGGGTATGGTTTGCGGACCTGATTTCCCTTCTCGAGGGTCCTCCTCTGGAGATTCCGGTCAGGAGGGACCTTCTGTCTCAAGCGGACGGGGGGATACTCCACCCCCGTCCGGAACTGTGGAGGTTGTGGGCTTGGCCTCTGAGGGGGCCCAGCTCATAGATTCAGGTCTCTCGACTGAGGTCGTGGAGACCATCCTCCAGTCCAGAGCCCCATCCACGAGGAAGTTGTATGCCTCGAGGTGGAAACTGTTCACCTCTTGGTGTGGAGAGCGACAGTTGGATCCAGTTAACTGCCCGTTGCCGGCAGTGCTGGAATTCCTTCAGGAACGCTTCTCCACAGGGTTATCGTACTCCACACTAAAGGTGTACGTGGCGGCCCTATCCGCTTACCATGTCCCTTTGAGTGGAGCTTCTCTTGGGAGACATCCCCTGGTAACCCGTTTCCTTCGTGGTATCCTGAGGCTGAGGCCGGTAGTGCGTACGAGGGTACCGACCTGGGATCTAGCGGTTGTGTTGGAGGGGCTCTGTTTAGCCCCTTTCGAGCCCATTGATGAGGTGCCTGAGAAGTTTCTTACTCTCAAAACCATCTTTCTCCTAGCCATCTCTTCCCTAAAGAGGATTGGAGATATTCAGGCGCTGTCGGTTTCCCCCTCGTGCTTGGAATTTGCTCCCGGTATGGCGAAGGCTTTCATCCTCCCTAGACCGGGGTATGTTCCGAAGGTTCCAACTACGGTTGTCAAACCTATAGTGCTACAGGCCTTCTGTCCTCCTCCGTTTCGGACACCAGACCAGGAGAAACTAAATCTGCTCTGCCCGGTGAGGGCCTTAGACGCATATGTCCACAGAGCTGCCCTGTGGAGGGAATCAGAACAATTATTTGTCTGCTTTGGGCCTCCTAATAGAGGTTCTGCGGCGTCTAAGCAGAGAATGAGTAAGTGGGTGGTCGAGGCCATTTCACTTGCTTATGAGTCCTCTGGTCAGCCTTCTCCCTTGGCTGTCCGGGCTCATTCAACCCGGAGTATGGCTGCCTCTAAGGCATTTTTATCAGGAGTTCCCTTGTGTGACATCTGTGAGGCGGCAGGATGGTCTTCACCTCACACATTTGTGAAGTTTTACCATCTGGACTTCAGCTCCACCCCTGGGGCTCAGATGCTTTCGTCAGAATGTGCACTCTGATATTCATACAACGGACACCTGCTCGCATGGCGGCGTTGGTATTAGCGTTCCCACGGCGTTTACACGCAGCTCGAAGTTCCCTGAATGGGAACGTCTCTGGTTACGTATGTAACCTTAGTTCCCTGAAGGGAACGAGACGCTGCGTGTCTATGCCATACTCCCAGCATGCCCGTGAGCGCTTGCTTCAGTCCTATCAGAAGCTGTTGCGCTTGTGTTTCGGGGATGCTTTATAGTTTCCTGGTCGATACGTCACCCCGCCTATGACGTTCCGTCTCGCCATTGGACAGATTTCATACGTGCTTCATGACTCGTCACGCAGAGGCGTTCCCACGGCGTTTACACGCAGCGTCTCGTTCCCTTCAGGGAACTAAGGTTACATACGTAACCAGAGACGTTTTTATGCGTCAAACTGTAAATAACACACCATTACTTCTGTTATGACCAGCACAAGCTGTGTTTTTAAAACTGTTTTAAAACAGCATCACACGCTGTGATATTAAGCAATAAATTCTTATTGTGTTTGATTTCACAGCCTCAGATCTAGAGAAGATGTACACTCTGTGCTCTAGATGAGCAGCAATGTATAATAAAAGCTGAGATTATAGCTTTAAAAATGATTCAAAATTGTACCTTAAGGGTTTTACATTTATGGGGACATTTATTTTAATATTCAACAATATTATTGATCTGCCTGCATTGACATCATTATATGAGAACTGAACTGAGCTGGACGATGACATCACTGTTTTATACATAACTGAACTAAATTAATAACCTTTTTACAACAAAAGCCATCACTGAATTTCCTTAAGCTGGACGGTGACGCTATTTTCTTCTAGAAACAAACTTTGTTGCATTATTTTCCTGTTATCTCTGTAAAGCTGCTTTGAAACACTCTGTATTGTAAAAAGCGTTTTATATATGAAGAGTTCAGATGCAAAAGCCTCTAAGTGCTATTTGAAATTTTCTTCTAGAATGATCATTTTTAAGTTCAGTGATTTCACTCAAATGGTAATGATAATTACCTATTAATTGTTATTTAAGTGAAATTACTGAACTTAAATATACAAGTTTATCATATATACAAAATCATCATTAAAGAAGAAAATTTCAAATGGCATTTAGAGGCTTTTGCATCTGAACTCTTCATATATATATATATATATATGTATGATTGCAGTGTGTTTATACTGAGAAATCCTATTTTATTTAATCTGTAAACATAATTCATGTATGAAATAAAAAATAAAATAAAAAGCTAGTACTACTCTAAAAATTTGCTGGGTAAAATTAACCCAACATGTGTTCTGTCCAATATTTACCCAGCCCAAGTTGAGTTGTTTTTAACCCAGTGTTTTTACAGTGTATGCTGTGCGAAAAAAGCCGAAGTGACTGCCGATCAGCTAAAAACGAACAAACGACACTACATATCATATAACATGCGCTTCAACTGAGAAACTGTCAACACAACTGGGTGATCTATGCCTGTAGCTGGAGGCGGGGTAATGACCCATCCATCATGGGTTTATTGGAGCACCATTGGCTAAAAGACGACACCATCTGTGTCCTCCGTCTGTAAGAACAGGTGACGCCAACATCACTCCTTCTGCTTCCCATCATCTCACACTCAGACAAAACACAACATCTCAACGCTAACAGGCCCGTAAAATATGAGCATCTCCTGCCATGCTGAGCCCACGCCGGGAACGGACAGATCACTCGACGAAAGAGAAACATCTGAGGTGGAAAGAGGAACAGCACTGACACACACGACCGGCTGCGACCGCTTCTCCGTTATCAGGACGAGAGGGAGGTGAGCAATTAAGACGGGTAAT